>NC_092264.1:21716186-21798573 GCF_036320965.1 Panulirus ornatus
AATCACCCTACATCTGCCACTCTATCATGAAACACATTCAACAAACCTTCAAAATATGCACTCCATCTTATTCTCACTTGATCACTACCTGTTATCACTCCCCGCCTTGCCTCTTTCACCAGTTTTCATTTGTTCCCTTGTCTTATGCATGTTATTTACCTCATTCCAAAGCATATTTTTATTCTCCCTAAAGTTTAATGATACTCTCACACCCCAACTGCCATTTGCCCTCTTTTTCAACCCTTGCACCTTCCTCTTGACTTCTTGCTGCTTTCTCTCATACATCTCCCAGTCATTTGCATTCCTTCCTTGTAAGTATCGTCTAAACGCCTCTCTTTTCTCCTTCACTAACAACTTTACTTCCTCATCCCACCACTCGCTACCATTTCTAATCTGCCAGCCTTCCACCATTCTCATGCCACATGCATCATTTGCACATGTCATCACTGCTTCCGTAAATACATCCCATTCCTCACTTACTCCCCTTATGTCAATTGCTCTCACCTTTTGCCATTCTACACTCAATCTCTCCTGGTACTTCCTCACACAAGTCTCCTTTCCAAACTCTCTTACTCTCATCACTCTCTTCTCCTCAACAATCTTTCTTCTTTTTTGAAAACCTCTACAAATCTTCACCCTTTCCTCCACCAGCTGCCCCTCCCAGCACATTCACATCCAAGAGTCTCCCTTTTGCACACCTGTCAAGAAGTACGTAATCACATAGTGCTTCTTCTTTCTTTACTTTCTTGCCAGCTTCCATATTCTCATATTTATACTTGTGTATGTCCTCGTCTTTAAACCAGGTATTCCCAATAACCAGCCCTTTTCAAGTACACAACTCCTCAAGCTGTTTACCAGTTCCATTCATCCTCAATTGCCACATTACTCACCTTTGCATTTGAATCACCCATCACTAATACCTCCTCTGTTGCATCAAAACTGCTGACATACTCGCAGCTGCTCCCAGAACACTTTCCTCTCATAATCTTTCTTGTTTTGGACGGGTGCATAAGCACTAGTAATCATCTGTCGCTCGCAATCCGCTTTCATTTTTTCCACTTAAGTCTAGGGCTCACATCCATACATTCTTTCATACATTCCCACAATTGCTTTACCGATAGTGCTACCATCTCTCACATAAGCCACTGACTTTGCTTATAAGACATTCCCAAACCATTCTTCCCCTCAACCCTTGAACTTTGTGTCAGTCAGAACTGTAACATCCAGGTTCTTTTCCTCAAACATACTACCCATCTCACTTTTCCTCTCAACTTGGTTATATCCACACACATTCAGACATCCCAACCTGAGCCTTTGAGGAGGATAAGTATTCCTCACTTGGCTCCTTTTGTTACATCTTTCAGAAATTGAAATTTGATGAGAAAAGGGGGTTTCCAATCCCCTCCCCTGCTCCTGTCACACTTAGTCTCCTTTTATGATATGCAGGGAATAGGAGGTAGAATTCTTTTTTCCCAGCTCCAATCAACAGCTCTTTTTCAGCTCACAACTCCACAATATGTTCACCATTTCATTTCACCATGCTGAATACCCTGCTCTTCTGATGTAATTAATCTATCACAAACTCTCAAACTGATAAAACTGTTCTTTTTTGTACCTTGGGTTATAGTGCAGTTTACATGACAGATTGAGGGTGAATGTGAGTGAATGAAGCCATTTCTTTGTTTCTATCATTACCTCACTATCATGGGATATGGCATATGTATTGCAAAAAAAAAAAAAAAATCATACTCAACTTTGGATGATCCTACATCTGATCCTTCACCCCATCCCGTATATTCTCCTCCTACAGGGTTTGCCAGGTACTTTCCCACCTATAGGTGGACAAGGCATTTGACTCAGAAGGCATACTTTCTCAGGTTTTAAGAAGTGAGCTTGTGAGCTAGCTGTAATCCTTGCTTATTTTGCCTGACTAAGAACCCAGGCTTTTCCTTCAGTGTGGAAGCACGTTCTGATGCAGCCATCCCTTAGAAAGGAGACTGCTCTAACCCTTCTAGTTGTTGTCTCATTCATCTCACTCAAGACTGTTACCTCCAAAGTCAGTGAAACTCTCCTAAATTTACTTCCTGAAACACTTAGAATACCATTCTCTTCTTTCTGACCATCTGTACAAATTTTGGAAGTGCTAGGTTTATGAGTGAACTTCTCTCCTATGTGACTCACCTCTGGTCCTCTTCTCTCAGGGATTTTGAAGCTTTTGTTGTTGCCCTTGATATCTCCAAAGCATTTGATAGGGTGCTGTCCTTGCTTTCTGAACTCCCTTTCTTTGGTTTGTTTGCCATTCTCTTTGTTCCGTAATTAGTTTCCTCTCTGGCCATCATTGTCATTGTCAGTGGAGCGATTTCCCTCTCATATCCTATCAGTAGTGATGTTCCCTCAACTTATGTTCTCTCTGTTACTTCTAATCTTATTCACTGTTATGCTAATGCTTCCACTTTATACTCCAACTCATTTTCCCTCTCTGTTACTTCTAACCCTGTTCACTCTTATGCTAATGCTTCCACTACATACTCCAACTCTCTTCCCCTCCTCTCATCCCTCTAACACTTGGTCTCTTTCTCAAACTGATCGTATATCCTCTCTTAGTTCAGACTTGTGCAGCATCTGTGTGTGGGGAAGTAGTAACCTTGTTAGGTTTTATAGTGATAAAATGCAATTTCTTTCTGTATGTAAGAATCATTCATTTCCACTTGTTCATTATCAGAGCATCACAATTCAACTGCGTAATACTTTAAACATATTGGGCACTCCATTATGGAGACTTATAAGCAACATTACAAAGTCTTCTCTCCAAAAGCTAGTTTTGTATAGGTGCTTTAATTTTAATTTTTTTTTTGAGCAGCTGTTTTATATCTGTGTTGGTTTTATTGACTCAAGTATGGAGGAGTGCTCACATATCTAGGGTGGCTCATCCTCCTCATGCCTATTAACTGTGGGTGGCTTATCCTCCTCATGCGTAGTAACTATGGGTGGCTCATCCTTCCTGTTAAGTAAAATAGAATAAAAAACCTCCTGCCATTAATTCTCGTGGAATCACCTCTTCATTATTTCCGCTCCATATGCCATGATGTTCTCTTGCTATGCTGCTGGTATTACTTTGGCCTTTGTTATCATGAGTTCTCTAGATGTGTTTCTGCCTTAAGGCTTGAATGTTCGGCATTCATTTGGTAGCTGCTTCCCTCAGTTTCTGTGTGGAGACTGGCCACTTGAGGATTAGCTGTTATGATATCTCATTCCCTCGAACAGCCAAGCTGTGGCATTCTCTTCTCCCTTTTGTCTTTTTCTTAATTTGTAATCTTTCTAACTTTAAGAATTAGGTCTACAGACACCTGTGGAGCCCTGATTTTTATCTACTTTCTCTTTCTTTCACTTTTTCTTTCTCCTTAGATGGCCTTTGAGTGGGATATGTTTTTCTTGTGCCATGTTAGTCACTATACAAAAATAACATGCTATTAAGTACAGATGTTTTACATGTATTAAACTTTTGTTTGTTAGTTTTACTACTGTTTTTGAATGATTTTTTTTCATATTGCTACTGTTGGTGCCGTATCATTTATATTGTCCAACTTAAGATATCCTCTGGAATGATGTACCATAACATTAATGTTCTAGAAATTGTTTTTGTTACTAATTATCTTAGTTCACATGAATTACATAACAATGATAGAAATGAATGTATTAAAAAAAATTGTAGACAGTAATGATGATGTTAATGAAAATATTTTAAACTTATTAAAGGGGCCTAAATGTATAATCATTCATAAAAATCTTTAAGTTTTTGTCATATTTTTCATTCTAAAAGTGCTTAACAGCACTTACAAATTACACAAAATCTATCAGTCACCTAATATTATATTTTTTTTATTAGAATGCAGTTTACTAAAAATGGAAGACACCTTGTACTGGGTGGAAGGAAAGGTCATTTGGCCGCCATGGACTGGATAACGAAGAAACTTCTTTGTGAGATCAATGTTATGGAATCTATCCATGATGTTTGTTGGCTACACACAGAACAGATGATGGTTGCTGCACAGAAGAAGTGGGTTTACATATATGACAATAATGGCATTGAACTGCATTGCATAAAAAAGTTGAACAGAGTGCTGAAGCTGGAGTTTCTTCCATACCATTTTCTCTTATGTGCTGGTGTAAGTTTGATATTAAATTTCCCTGTAATGGACGGATTGTTCTTTATTTTTTTTCTTTATTAGATATAATTGAATTTTATTTTATCTATGGGGATAGTGAGAAAGAGTACTAACCACAAATTTCCTGCATGCTGTAGTAGATGAGTAAGAAGAGTAGGAGTAGGGATGCTGGAAATCCCCCCCTCTTCTGTATTACTTTTTAAAGGAAGGAACAGAGGAAGTAGCCATGTTTCTTACACTGTCTCTCTAGTATGGGAAACAGCAAACATGTACTAAAGAAAAGAAATTATGTATTGTTTGTTAAATGTGATGCATGGGTTCCCACTGAAGTGGATTAATGCATTGCATATTCATTTAAAGTACCTTGCATAACTTCAAATGTTAGCATATTTTACTAGATGTTGTTTAATAAAAAATGGGTACTGTTGTCTAAATGTGCGGGTTTTGATGGTATTTCAGTGGAATTTATTAAAAAACGGGGGGTGACTGTATTGTTGACTGGTTGGTAAGGTTATTTAATGTATGTATGACTCATGTTGAGGTGCCTGAGGGTTGGCGGAATGCTTGCATAGTGCCATTGTACAAAGGCAAAGGGGATAAAAGTGAGTGCTCAAATTACAGAGGTATAAGTTTGTTGAGTATTCCTGGGAAATTATGTGGGAGGGTATTGATTGAGAGGGTGAAGGCATGTACAGAGCATCAGATTGGGGAAGTGCAGTGTGGTTTCAGAAGTGGTAGAGGATGTGTGGATCAGGTGTTTGCTTTGAAGAATGTATGTGAGAAATACTTAGAAAAGCAAATGGATTTGCATGTAGTATTTATGGATCTGGAGAAGGCATATGATAGAGTTGATAGAGATGCTTTGTGGAAGGTATTAAGTATATATGGTGTGGGAGGCAAGTTGTTAGAAGCAGTGAAAAGTTTTTATCAAGGATGTAAGCCATGTGTACGAGTAGGAAGAGAGGAAAGTGATCGGTTCTCAGTGAATGTTGGTTTGTGGCAGGGGTGTGTGATGTCTCCATGGTTGTTTAATTTGTTTATGGATGGGGTTGTTAGGGAGGTGAATGCAAGAGTTTTGGAAAGAGAGGCAATTATGCAGTCTGTTGCGGATGAGAGAGCTTGGAAAGTGAGTCAGTTATTGTTCGCTGATGATACAGCGCTGGTGGCTGATTTGGGTGAGAAACTGCAGAAGCTGATGATTGAGTTTGGTAAAGTGTGTAAAAGAAGAAAGCTGAGAGTAAATGTGAATAAGAGCAAGGTTATTAGGTACAGTAGGGTTGAGGGACAAGTCAGTTGGGAGGTAAGTTTGAATGGAGAAAAACTGGAGGAAGTGAAGTGTTTTAGATATCTGGGAGTGGATTTGGCAACGGATGGAACCATGAAAGCGGAAGTGAATCATAGGGTGGAGGAGGGGGCAAAAGTTCTGGGAGCGTTGAAAAATGTGTGGAAGTCAAGAACGTTATCTTGGAGCGCAAAAATGGGTATGTTTAAAGGAATAGTGGTTCCGACAGTGTTATATGGTTGCGAGGCGTTGGCTGTGGAAAGAGTTGTGTGGAGGAGGGTGGGTGTGCTGGAAATGAGATGTTTGAGGACAATATGTGGTGTGAGGTGGTTTGATCGAGTAAGTAATGAAAGAGTAAGGGAGATGTGTGGAAATAAAGAGAGTGTGGTTGAGAGAGCAGAAGAGGGTGTGTTGAAATGGTTTGGTCACATGGAGAGAATGAATTAGGAAAGATTGACAAATAGGATATATGTGTCAGAGGTGGAGGGAACGAGGAGAAGTGGGAGACCAAATTGGAGGTGGAAAGATGGAGTGAAAAAGATTTTGAGTGATTGGGGCCTGAACATGCAGGAGGGTGAAAGTCGTGCGAGGAATAGAGTGAATTGGAACGATGTGGTATACTGGGGTCGACGTGCTGTCAATGGATTGAACCAGGACATGTGAAGCATCTGGGGTAAACCATGGAAAGTTTTGTGGGGCCTGAATGTGGAAAGGGAGCTGTGGTTTTGGTGCATTATATGCGACAGCTGGAGACTGAGTGTGAACGAATGTGGCCTTTGTTGTCTTTTCCTAGCACTACTTCATGCACATGTGGGGGAAGGGGGTTGTCATTTTATGCGTGGTGGGGTGGTGACAGGAATGAAAAAGGGCAGACAGTATGAATTATGTACATGAGTATATATGTATGTGTCTGTGTGTGTATATATATATGTATACGCTGAGATGTATAGGTTTGTATATGTGCGTGTGTGGATGTGTATATGTATACATGTGTATGTGGGTGGGTTGGGCCATTCTTTCATCTGTTTCTTTGCGTTACCTCGCTAGCATGGGAGACAGCGACAAAGTATAATAAATAAAGAAAAATATCTGTATTCATTTTGTCATATCTCAGTATTCAGTAGCTTTACTGGTGCAGAATCTGCATATTCCGGTTGTGCGTTCACCTCATTTTTTTTTCTTATACCTGATTGCTGTTCTCTGCATTTGTGAGGTAGCACCTGGAACAGTTGAAGAAAGTAAGCATTCACTTGCATCCATTCTTTAAATGTTTAATGCACTGAAACCACAGCTTCCTATCGTCACAAATGGGTCCCATTGGCCTTTCCATGGTTTACCCTGGCCATTTCACATGCCTTGTAGAGCATGATTAATCTAATTAAACCTGTAAAGTTTATTTTGCCAGTGTAGATTAAAAATGATTATGTTTCACTGTACACCAGCAGGTTATACAGTGGATCTACAGGTTCCATCCTGCTTCCTTTTAAGTACTTCAGTGACTAGAATGTTGAACTTAACATTAAGACCCTCAGTACACCCATAAGCAGGGTTTTCCATTAGTTCCAGCCACATTTCTGCTACCTCATTTGTTGGCCTGAGATGACATAGAGTCATTAATGACATTGAAACTCTTGACTTTATGTGTTTTCCTACTTTATGGTATTGATGATTTTGACCATCTCTTGTTATGGGAAATATTATTATCATTGCTGCATATAAACAGGAATGCAAGGGTCTTAGATTGATAGGAAGGTCTACTGCATGCCAGGGGAAGGGGACCTGGATGGTGAATTAGTTGTTTGCAGCTGACATGGCTCTGGTGGCAGCCACAGTAGAGAGAAACTCAGGAAGCTGCAGTCATAGTTTGGGAGTGTGTGTAAAAGCAAAAAGCTGAGAACGATTGTGATCAAAAAGTAAGGTTGATACAGATGCCTTGTGGAAGGTCTTAAGAATATGTGGAGTGGGAGAAAAGCTGCTACCAGCAGTGGGAAGTATTTACCAAGAGTATAAGGCATGTGTATGAGTATGAAGAGAAGAAAGTGAGTGGTTCCAAGTGAAGGTTGGTCTGTGGCAGAGATATATGATTTCACCATGGCTATTAACTTGTCTATGAATGGGTTGATGAGGGAGGTAAATTCAAGAATCTTGGAGAAACGGGCAAGTATGCAGTCTGAAAGGGATGAAGGGGCCTGGGTGGTGAGTCAGATATTGTTTGCTGATGACACAACACTGGTGGCAGAATTAAGTGAGAAATTGCTGAAGTTTGCGACTGAGTTTGGAAGGGTGTGTGAAAGGAGGGAGTTATGAGTAAATGTGAATAAAGGTAAGGTTATTAGGTTTAACAAGGTAGATGGACAGGTTAGTTGGGATGTGAGTTTGAATGGAGAGAAATTGGAGGAAGTTAAGTTTTTAGATACCAGGGAGTGGACATGGTGGTAAATGGAATAATGGAAGCAAAAGTGAGTTATATTGTGGGTGGGAGGATGAAGGTTCTACAAGCATTGAGGAATGTCTAGAAAGCGATATCATTGTCTGGGAGGGCAGAAATGGGTATGTTTGAAGTTACAGTAGTCCTTGCAATGTTATATGGATGCAAGGCATGGGCTATAGATTAGGATATTTGGAGGAGAGTGGAGATGTTGGAAATAAAATGTTTAAGAACAATAAGTAGTGTAGGTAGTAGTTTGTAGGCAGCTACTGACCAGATAGGTAAATTACCGACACTACTCGGGTATTGGGTATTGGGGGGGTTAGTGATGGTCGTGTAGTGAGTTAGCACTTCATTGGTTGTCAATTTGCACTCCTATGACCCAGGTAGTTTTCTTTTCCTTCTGCCTCACCCACACATGGGCTGCTGATATTTGGTTGACAGACATACAATCTCTCCTTGTCATGCCTAACACTTACCAACACTTAAATCACACAGCTAATTCTTCGCAACTCTAGATTTTCCTGTGGTGAGCCCTTTGTGCTAGCCCTAGTCCTAGCACTTCCTGTTGGCAAAATGGTAGAAGCAAGAGATGGAAGTAGTAGGCAGGAACATTAGGAGCTTTAGGTAAAACCATTAGGTAGAAGTAGTAGGTAGGAGCATTAGCTAGGAGCAATAGCGAGAAGTAGTAGGTTGTAACATAAAGCAAGAATATTAGGTAGATATGTTAGGCAGAAGTAGTTGGTTTGAACATCAGGTTGTATCCTCTGAAAGCACTGCAGTCGAGTTGCCTTCTGCCACTGGCCTGTCAAGGGTGAAGCACTAAAGGCTAAGAAGTGGCACTTGAGTTCAACAGTTATGTAACCATGCCCTTGATGGAGTTCTCAAAGGGAATGGGCATCAGTGATGTAGATAGATAGGTGATTTGATCAAGTATGTACTAAAAAGGTAAGATAGAAATGTGATAAAAAGTGTGGTTGACAGAGCTGAAGAGGGTGTGCTGAAATTGTTTGGACATATGGAGAGAATGAGGTAGGAGAAGTTGGCAAAGATATATATGGACCTGTGATAAATGATCCTAATATCCATATTGAACAATACATTAACCATCGTAAGAAAAGGGAAGAGCAAATCATTAAATTACTGACTGGCAAGGAACATATGACATCAATGGAATTAGTCACGATAATGTACAAGGAGTGTCCTACTGGTATGGTGGACGAGGAAGGATTCAAAGACATCTTCGCCCAGTTCTTTCCTCAGGGAGATGCCACCCAGTACGCTCACTACGTCTTCAATACTTTCAAACAGAACAACCATGGACAGATCAGCTTTGAGCGCCTCTTCGCAAACGGAACTACCTTGGCCCACCAGTGATGCTACTACGTTTGTGAATCGGGAACCGTTGCAACACAAACCTCGCCAGGTGGTAGAGTTTCCCGCAGTGTATCGAGACAGACTTCCCCAGAACTTTTTTTAAAGGGGAAGTAAATGTTTATAGTTGTGTTACTGGAGTGATAGTTTTCATACATGGTGTTTTGACAAGAAAATAGTGAAATTGGAGAAAAATGTAGCTTAGACATTGAAGCTTATTGATACAGTGGTTAAATTGATGAGAACTGCTATTGACGTTTGTGTAAATAAATTATACATTTCCTTTTTCCATAGCCAGAGGTTGAACCATTATGTGAAATTCATTTTTTCATTCATTTCAAGCAAGAAGTTTCAGTTTTCTAAATTGTTTCTTACATTTTTCATATGTATATATATGTGTGTGTGTGTGTGTGTATATGTGCGTATGTATGTGTATGTGTGTGTATGTGTATATGTATATATATATGTATATTATCCCTGGGGATAGGGGTGAAAGAATACTTCCCACGTATTCCTCGCGTGTCGTAGAAAGCGACTAGAGGGGACGGGAGCGGGGGGCCAGAAATCCTCCCCTCCATGTATTAACTTTCTAAAATGGGAAACAGAAGAAGGAGTCACGCGGGGAGTGCTCATCCTCCTCGAAGGCTCAGATTGGGGTGCCTAAATGTGTGTGGATGTAACCAAGATGTGAAAAAAGGAGAGATAGGTAGTATGTTTGAGGAAAGGAACCTGGATGTTTTGGCTCTGAGTGAAACGAAGCTCAAGGGTAAAGGGGAAGAGTGGTTTGGGAATGTCTGGGGAGTAAAGTCAGGGGTTAGTGAGAGGACAAGAGCAAGGGAAGGAGTAGCAATGCTCCTGAAACAGGAGTTGTGGGAGTATGTGATAGAATGTAAGAAAGTAAATTCTCGATTAATATGGGTAAAACTGAAAGTTGATGGAGAGAGGTGGGTGATTATTGGTGCATATGCACCCGGGCATGAGAAGAAAGATCATGAGAGGCAAGTGTTTTGGGAGCAGCTGAATGAGTGTGTTAGTGGTTTTGATGCACAAGACCAGGTTATAGTGATGGGTGATTTGAATGCAAAGGTGAGTAATGTGGCAGTTGAGGGAATAATTGGTACACATGGGGTGTTCAGTGTTGTAAATGGAAATGGTGAAGAGCTTGTAGATTTATGTGCTGAAAAAGGACTGATGATTGGGAATACCTGGTTTAAAAAGCGAGATATACATAAGTATACTTATGTAAGTAGGAGAGATGGCCAGAGAGCGTTATTGGATTACGTGTTAATTGACAGGCGTGCGAAAGGGAGACTTTTGGATGTTAATGTGTTGAGAGGTGCAACTGGAGGGATGTCTGATCATTATCTTGTGGAGGCTAAGGTGAAGATTTGTATGGGTTTTCAGAAAAGAAGAGTGAATGTTGGGGTGAAGAGGGTGGTGAGAGTAAGTGAGCTTGGGAAGGAGACCTGTGTGAGGAAGTACCAGGAGAGACTGAGTACAGAATGGAAAAAGGTGAGAACAATGGAAGTAAGGGGAGTGGGGGAGGAATGGGATGTATTTAGGGAATCAGTGATGGATTGCGCAAAAGATGCTTGTGGCATGAGAAGAGTGGGAGGTGGGTTGATTAGAAAGGGTAGTGAGTGGTGGGATGAAGAAGTAAGAGTATTAGTGAAAGAGAAGAGAGAGGCATTTGGACGATTTTTGCAGGGAAAAAATGCAATTGAGTGGGAGATGTATAAAAGAAAGAGACAGGAGGTCAAGAGAAAGGTGCAAGAGGTGAAAAAAAGGGCAAATGAGAGTTGGGGTGAGAGAGTATCATTAAATTTTAGGGAGAATAAAAAGATGTTCTGGAAGGAGGTAAATAAAGTGCATAAGACAAGGGAGCAAATGGGAACTTCAGTGAAGGGCGCAAATGGGGAGGTGATAACAAGTAGTGGTGATGTGAGAAGGAGATGGAGTGAGTATTTTGAAGGTTTGTTGAATGTGTTTGATGATAGAGTGGCAGATATAGGGTGTTTTGGTCGAGGTGGTGTGCAAAGTGAGAGGGTTAGGGAAAATGATTTGGTAAACAGAGAAGAGGTAGTGAAAGCTTTGCGGAAGATGAAAGCCGGCAAGGCAGCAGGTTTGGATGGTATTGCAGTGGAATTTATTAAAAAAGGGGGTGACTGTATTGTTGACTGGTTGGTAAGGTTATTTAATGTATGTATGACTCATGGTGAGGTGCCTGAGGATTGGCGGAATGCGTGCATAGTGCCATTGTACAAAGGCAAAGGGGATAAGAGTGAGTGCTCAAATTACAGAGGTATAAGTTTGTTGAGTATTCCTGGTAAATTATATGGGAGGGTATTGATTGAGAGGGTGAAAGCATGTACAGAGCATCAGATTGGGGAAGAGCAGTGTGGTTTCAGAAGTGGTAGAGGATGTGTGGATCAGGTGTTTGCTTTGAAGAATGTATGTGAGAAATACTTAGAAAAGCAAATGGATTTGTATGTAGCATTTATGGATCTGGAGAAGGCATATGATAGAGTTGATAGAGATGCTCTGTGGAAGGTATTAAGAATATATGGTGTGGGAGGAAAGTTGTTAGAAGCAGTGAAAAGTTTTTATCGAGGATGTAAGGCATGTGTACGTGTAGGAAGAGAGGAAAGTGATTGGTTCTCAGTGAATGTAGGTTTGCGGCAGGGGTGTGTGATGTCTCCATGGTTGTTTAATTTGTTTATGGATGGGGTTGTTAGGGAGGTAAATGCAAGAGTTTTGGAAAGAGGGGCAAGTATGAAGTCTGTTGGGGATGAGAGAGCTTGGGAAGTGAGTCAGTTGTTGTTCGCTGATGATACAGCGCTGGTGGCTGATTCATGTGAGAAACTGCAGAAGCTGGTGACTGAGTTTGGTAAAGTGTGTGAAAGAAGAAAGTTAAGAGTAAATGTGAATAAGAGCAAGGTTATTAGGTACAGTAGGGTTGAGGGTCAATTCAATTGGGAGGTGAGTTTGAATGGAGAAAAACTGGAGGAAGTGAAGTGTTTTAGATATCTTGGAGTGGATCTGGCAGCGGATGGAACCATGGAAGCAGAAGTGGATCATAGGGTGGGGGAGGGGGCGAAAATTCTGGGGGCCTTGAAGAATGTGTGGAAGTCGAGAACATTATCTCGGAAAGCAAAAATGGGTATGTTTGAAGGAATAGTGGTTCCAACAATGTTGTATGGTTGCGAGGCATGGGCTATGGATAGAGTTGTGCGCAGGAGGATGGATGTGCTGGAAATGAGATGTTTGAGGACAATGTGTGGTGTGAGGTGGTTTGATCGAGTGAGTAACGTAAGGGTAAGAGAGATGTGTGGAAATAAAAAGAGCGTGGTTGAGAGAGCAGAAGAGGGTGTTTTGAAGTGGTTTGGGCACATGGAGAGAATGAGTGAGGAAAGATTGACCAAGAGGATATATGTGTCGGAGGTGGAGGGAACGAGGAGAAGAGGGAGACCAAATTGGAGGTGGAAAGATGGAGTGAAAAAGATTTTGTGTGATCGGGGCCTGAACATGCAGGAGGGTGAAAGGAGGGCAAGGAATAGAGTGAATTGGAGCGATGTGGTATACCGGGGTTGACGTGCTGTCAGTGGATTGAATCAAGGCATGTGAAGCGTCTGGGGTAAACCATGGAAAGCTGTGTAGGTATGTATATTTGCGTGTGTGGACGTATGTAGATACATGTGTATGGGGGTGGGTTGGGCCATTTCTTTCGTCTGTTTCCTTGCGCTACCTCGCAAACGCGGGAGACAGCGACAAAGTATAATAAAAAAATAAAAAATAAGTGGAAAGGAGCAAGGAGAAAGGGGTGACCAAATTGGAGATGGAAGGATGGAATGAAAAAGATTTTGAGTGATTGGGGCCTAAACATGTAGGAGCGTGAAAAGCACATGGGATAGTGTGAATTGGAGCAATGTGGATACAGGGGTCTACTTGCTGTCAGTGGATTGAACTGGGCATGTGAAGTGGCCAAGGGAAACCATGGAAAAGTCTGTGGAGGCTGGATGTTGATAGGGATCTGTGGTTTCATTGCATTACACATGACAGCTAGAGAATGGATGAGATGTAGCAGGGAGATAAGACAGGATGGTTTATGAGGAAGTGTGAAAGTAGGAGCACCTGGAGTAAATGGAGTGCCTAAGATACCTTTGAGTATACTATGAAGCATGAGTAAACTATGAAGCAGATGGAACAATGGTGGCTAAAGTGTGTCATATGATGGGTGAAGAGGCTAAAGTCATGAATGCATTGAAGAGGGATCTTTGTCTCATAGGGGAAAGATTGGTACATTTGAAAGTATACTAGTCCCAACCATGTAGTATGGATGTGAGTCTAGAGCCCTGAATGCAGAACAGAAGAGGGTGGATGTGTTGTAAATGAAATGCTCACTTGCAGTATATGATTTGAGGTAAGCTGATTGCATAAAGAATGTTACTGTAAGGGAGAGATGTGTTACTAATTGGAGTATAATTGAGAGAACTGACCAGGGTGTGCTGAGATGGTGTGAAGATGAGAAAAGAGAGACTGACTTGTGTAGGTGGCAGGCATCCAACAATCATGGATATACTCCTACCTGGGTATTAGAAAGGTTAGTGATGGTGTTGCAATGAGCCAGCTGTCTTTCATGTTCACCTCCCTTTCCTTGGAAGAGGGAACCTATACTTGACATTGTTTCAAGCCATATATAGAGCAGATTAAGATCTTATTTTGCAAGGAAACGTGTAGCTTCCTTATCTTATCCAAAATGAGGCCTCTTGAAGGTCCTGGATCTTTTAACTTTATAGTGTAATGGGCAACAAGATCTGAAATATTTCTCATGAACAGTTGTTTCTTTGCAAATTTGTGGTTGGTAGAAAAAGTTCTTGAAGGTCATGGAGCGTAAAGACAAATATTTTGTTTTGATAGAAAGATTACTTTTATGGGTAAAGGTCAGTCCAAGTTCAATTTTTTTTACAAGAATGACATTTGTATTTATAAAAACTGGAGGAAGTGAAGTGTTTTAGATATCTGGGAGTGGACTTAGCAGCAAATGGAACTATGGAAGCACAAGTGAGTCACAGGCTGGGGGAGGGAGTGAAGGTTCTGGGAACATTGAAGAATGTGATGAAGGCAAGAACGTTATCTCGGAGAGCAAAAATGGGTATGTTTGAAGGAATGGTGGTTCCAACAATGTTATATGGTTGCGAGGCATGGGCTATAGATAGGGTTGTGTGGAGGAGGGTGGATGTGTTGGAAATGAAATGTTTGAGGACAATATGTGGTGTGAGGTGGTTTGATCGAGTAAGTTATGAAAGGGTAAGAGAGATGTGTGGTAATAAAAAGAATGTGGTTGAGAGAGCAGAAGAAGGTATGTTGAAATGGTTTGGTCACATGGAGAGAATGAGTGAGGAGAAATTGACAAAGAGGATGTATGTGTCAGAGGTGGAGGGAATGAGGGGAAGCGGGAGACCAAATTAGAGGTGGAAAGATGGAGTGAAAAAGATTTTGAGCGATCAGGTCTTGAACATACAGGAGGGTGAAAGGCATGCAAGGAATAGAGTGAATTGGAATGATGTGGTCTACTGGAGTCGTCATGCTGTCAATGTCAATATTGAACCCAGTCATGTGAAGTGTCTGGGATAAACCATGGAAAGTTTTGTGTGGCCTGGATGTGGGAAGGGAGCTGTGGTTTTGGTGCATTACGCATGACAGCTAGAGACTGAGGGTGAACGAATGTGGCTCTTTTTGTCTTTCCCTAGCGCTACCTCGCTTGTGTGTGTGGGGGGAGGGATGCTATTTCATGTGTGGCTGAGTGGCGACGGAAATGGACGAAAGGAGCAAGTGTGAATGTGTACGTGTGTATATATGTATATGTCTGTGTCTGTATATGTTGAAATGTGTAGGTATGTATATATATGTGTACAGGCCTTTATGTATATACATGTGTATGTGGGTGGGTTGGGCCATTCTTTCTTCTGTTTCGTTGCACCATCTTGCTAATGCATTAGACAGCGATTAAGTATAATAGAATAATGAAAAATAAACAAAAAGATGTTTTGGAAGGAGGTAAATGAAGTGCATAAGAAAAGAGAACAAATGGGAACATCAGTGAAGGGGGCAAATGGGGATGAAGTGAGAAGGAGATGGGGTGAATATTTTGAAGGTCTGTTGAATGTGTTTGATGATAGAGTGGCAGATATAGGGTGTTTTGGTTGGGGTGGTGTGCGAAGTGAGTGGGTCAGGGAGAATGGCTTGAACAGAGAAGAGTTAGTGAAAGCTTTGTGGAAGATGAAAGCCATCAAGGCAGCGGGTTTGGATGGTATTGCAGTGGAATTTATCTAAAAAGGGGGTGACTGTGTTGTTGATTGGTTGGTAAGGATATTCACTGTATGTATGGATCATAGTGAAGTGCCTGAAGATTGGCAGAATGCATGCATATTGCCATTGTACAAAGACAAAGGGGATAAAGGTGAGTGTTCAAATTAGAGAGGCATAAGTTTGTTGAGTATTTCTGGGAAATTATATGGGAGGATATTGATTGTGAGGGTAAAGGCATGTACAAAGCATCAGATTGGGGAATAGCAGTGTGGTTTCAGAAGTGGCAGAGATTGTATGGATGAGAGGGCTCGGGAAGTGAGTCAGTTGTTGTTTGCTGATGATACAGCACTGGTGACTGATTCAGGTGAGAAACTGCCAAAGTTGGTGACTGAGTTTGGTAAAGTGTGTGAAAGAAGAAAGTTGAGAGAAAATGTGAATAAGAGCAAGGTTATTAGGTTAAGTATGTTTGAGGTACAGGTTAATTGGGAGGTAAATCTGAATGGAGAAAAACTGGAGGAAGTTGTGTTTTAGATACCTGGGAGTGGACTTACCAGTGGATGAAACCATGGAGTCACAGGGTGGGGGAGGGAGCGAAGGTTCTGGGAGCATTGAAGAATGTGTGGAAGGCGAGAACGGTATCTCAGAGAGCAAAAATTGGTACGTTTAAAGGAATAGTGGTTCCAACAGTGTTATATGGTTGCAAGGCATGGGCTATAGATAGGGTTTTGTGGAGGAGGGTGGATGTGTTGGAAATGAAATGTTTGAGGACAAAATGTGGTGTGAAGCAGTTTGATGAGTAAGTAATGGAAGGGTAAGAGAGATGTGTGGTAATAAAAGGAGTGTATTTGAGAGAGCAGAAGAGGATGTGTTGATATGGTTTGGACACATGGAGAGAATGAGTTAGGAAAGATTGACAAAGGGGATATATGTGTCAGTGGTGGAGGGAAGAAGGAGAAGCGGGAGACCAAATTGGAGGTAGAAAGATGGAGTGAAAAAGATTTTGAGCGATCAGGGCCAGAACATGCCAGAGGGTGAAAGGCATGCAAGGAATAGAGGGAATTGGAATGATGTGGTATACTGGGGTGGACGTGCTGTTAGTGGATTGAACCAGGGCATGTGAAGCATCTGGGGTAAATCATGGAAAGGTCTGTGGGACCAGGATGTGAAAAGGGAGCTGTGGTTTTGGTGCATTACACATGACAGCTAGAGACTGAGAGTGAACGAATGTTGCCTTTTTTGTCTGTTCCTGGCGCTGCCTCGCTGGAAAGAGTTGGGGGAATGCTATTTCGTGTGTGGTGGGGTGTCGACGGGAATGGATGAAGGCTGCAAGTATGGATGTGTACATGTGTATATGTCTTTGTCTGTGTATGTATATGTATGTATACATTGAAATGTATATGTATGTAAATGTGCATGTGTGGGCATTTATGTATATACATATGTATGTGGGTGGGTTGGACCGTTTCTCATCTGTTTCCTTGCGCTACCTCGTTAATGTGAGAGGTGGCGGTTGAATATAACAAAATATAAAATAAAAAAATGAATAACTTTTTATTACAAACTGGGAAAAAATTTCCACCAAAGCATCATTCTTTTTGTCAAATGAGTTCACTCAATTTCATGATCTTACAGAAAATTACCTAGCTCACTGCTTTATTCATTCAGGCTCCTTTATCAATAACAATATTTGTGGATGAATCAATAAGTTGGTTCTTCCATATCTTGTTCACTAGAGAGTGTTGACTCTAACTGTCTTAAAGGGGTCTCAGCCTTGAATAAGATTAGTGAGAGGGTTATTTAACACTGGATGAATACCTTGTTTTGACTATTGTTTCTTGGACCCACTTGGCTTTCTTAGTGTGTATTTGTGTATGCTACCCTCAGAAGGGAATGGTCTGAACTGGAGGCAAATTGTTAATAGCAAGTTTTCTAAGCTTTTCTCATTATGTTTTTCTTCATATCCTTCTGCCTTCATTTAGATATGCTCTCAGATGCTCGTTGGTGAAATATGTAGGTTTTGAAGGGAAGAAAACAATTTTTCTGCCAAATACAGAGTGCTGTGGTCATTTACATCACCTCCCTGTACTTCTTTCTCGTCTTTCTGTCACAAGAAATGTTTATATTCAGAGCAGTAACCAACAAAGGTACTGATACCAGCTAAGTAAATGGCTACTTTGGCTAACTGCATGCAACCATATTTCTGTATTGTGACATTATAGGCTTGGGTAGGTTTCTGCATTCTGGTCAGTTCCACTGGCTTTATATGTATTATTATGATTGAAAGGGGTGCCTCCTGAGGGATAATAACTGTAATTAAACCAAACCAAGTAAGTGCTCTCTCAGATGCCTATCATAGGCTTCTGCCTATGGGGGGAAAATGGCTTTTCATCTTTCAAAACCTGAAAATTTTTCTTTTAAGTATCCATTCAAGACTTTCCCTGTGAGTAGTTATTAATTATGATTGCTAACCTAGCTGGTAACAACTTTATCTGTGCCTTGTCTCTGTTTTTGCATGATATCAAAGAATATTGCTTTCTTCATTTTTTATCACTTTCATGTTCCTAGCCTTTGCCATAAAAACTTCAAAAACTGCCTCAATTCTGGTATTACAGTAATCATACAAATGAACACAGCATGTCCTTTCCAAATCAGTGTAAGCAAAGATTAATTTTAATTATGATTTAAAAAATGTAATTCACCATTTAATCCTCTCTCTTTAAAAGTGGAATGCTGCAATAGATGCTTGATACATGTAGTAAATTCTGAAATCTTTTGTTGGCCTTCAAATTTCCATGAAATACCATTAAAAATGAATAAGATTTATACACAAAAGTTAAGCATGATTTAGCTAATAAGGATTGTCTTTCACAGGATGACACTGGATTTTTGAGTTGGCTTGATGTCACACTAGGAAAGGAGGTGATCCAGATTTTTACACATAAAGGTCGCCTGGAAATCATGTGTCAGAACCCATACAATGCAGTGCTTTGTTGTGGCCACCCAAATGGCACAGTGACGATGTGGACACCTAACAGTCAAGAACCTGTAGCCTCAGTCTTCTGCCATCATCGTCCGATAAGAGCAGTTGAATTTGATCCCTCTGGCAGGTAAAATGATAGTTTTGATGCTATATATGGGATGATTGAAGGTTAACTGGAAACTTAAACTGCATTAGATGAATCATCGAAGTGTGTGCATTATGAATAATCAAGTGCAACAGTAGCAAGATATTTCTACTGGAACACACTAGACAAGTTTAGAATATGCTTGAATGAACCATGAAGATAGCGAGGAACCAAGTGCCGTGGTAGAGAGACATTTCTGTTTGTCCTGGAAGCTTGAGATATACCCTAGGAATGTATGGGGCAGGACTCAGCCTACCCTTTTTTGCGGGGAATATGCACCCACCATCTCTTACTCTGTGTGAATGACCAGTAGGGATCTGCAGCTGCTCCCTCAATAATTGGGTCAGTCTTTGGACAATCAGTGACCACCATCAGGTTTACTCCTTACTGTCTATATGGAGCTCCTTTTCTGTAGGATCACATATACGTTTGGACGTGCTTCATTGCTTAGCTGTTCCCATGGTTGTTTAATTTGTTTATGGATGAGATGGAGATAAATGCAAATGTTTTGGAGAGAGGGGCGAGTATGCAGTCTGTTGGGATGAGAGGGCCTGGGAAGTAAGTCAGTTGTTGTTCACTGATGATACAGCACTGGTGGTTGATTCGAGTGAGAAACTGCAGACGTTGGTGATTGAGTTTGGAAAAGTGTGCGAAAGGAGAAAGTTGAGAGTAAATGTGGATAAAAGCAAGGTTATTAGGTTCTGTAGGGTTGAGGGACAAGTTAATTGGGATGTAAGTTTGAATGGAGAAAAATTGGAGGAAGTGAAGTGTTTTAGATACCTTGGAGTGGACTTAGCACCAAATGGAACCATGGAAATGGAAGTGAGTCATAGGGTGGGGAGGGAGTGAAGGTCTGAGAGCGATATAAAATGTGTTGGAAGAGAAAATGTTATCTTGGAGAGCAAATATGGGTAAGTTTGAAGGAATACTAGTTCCAACAATGTTATATGGTTGTGAGGCATGGGCTACAGATAGAGTTGTACGGAGGAGGGTGGATGTGTTGGAAATGAAATGTTTGAGGACAATATGTGGTGTGAGGTGGTTTGATTGAGTAAGGAATGAAATAGTAAGACAGATGTGTGGAAACAGAATGAGTGTGGTTGAGAGAGCAGAAGAGAGTATTTTGAAATGGTTTGGACACCTGGAGAGAACGAATGAGGAAAGGTTGACAAAGAGGATATATGTGTCAGAGATGGAGGGAACAAGAAGTGGGAGACCAAATTGAAAGTGTAAGGGTGGAGTGAAAAAGATTTTGAGTGGTTGGGGCCTGAATGTACAGGAGGGTGACAGGCACTTAAGGATTAGAGTGCATTGGAACGATGTGGTACACTGGGGTCGAAATGCTCTTAATGGACTGCACCAGGGCATGTGAAATGTCTAGGGTAAACCATGGAAAGGTGTGTAGGGCCTGGACGTGGATAGGGAGGGAGCTGTGGTTTTGGTGCATTACACATGACAGCTAGAGACTGAGTGTGAATGAATGTGGCCTTTTTTTTTTCTGTTTTCCTGGCGCTACCTCACTGAAGCAGGGGGTAGTGATGCTGTTTCCTGTGGGGTGGGGTAGCAACAGGAATGGTTGAAGGCAAGCAAGTATGAATATGTACATGTGTATATATGTATATGTTGATATGTTTATGCATATGTATGTATATATGCATGTATGGGCATTTATGTATATGTATTATTTATTATATTTTGTTGCTGTATCCATCGTTAGCGAGATAGTGCAAGGAAACAGTTAAAAGAATGGCCCAACTCACCCACATACACATGTATATACATACACGTCCACACATGCACATATACATACCTATACATTTCAACGTATACATACATACACATACACAGACATATACATATATACACATGTACATAATTCATACTTGCTGCCTTTATTCATTCCCGTCGCCACCCCACCACACATGAAATGACAACCCCCTCCCCCCGCATGCGTGCGAGTTAGCGCTAGGAAAAGACAACAAAGGCCACATTCGTTCACACTGAGTCTCTAGCTGTCATGTATTTAGCGCTAGGAAAAGACAACAAAGGCCACATTCGTTCACACTGAGTCTCTAGCTGTCATGTATAATGCACCAAAACCACAGTTCTCTTTCCACATCCAGGCCCTACAAAACTTTCCTTGGTTTACCCCAGATGCTTCACATGCCCTGGTTCAATCCACTGCACATCCACCCTGGTATACCAATCTCATTCCGATTCACTCTATTATTTGCACGCCTTTCACCCTCCTGCATGTTCATTTCATGTGTCATTTCATGTGTGGCGGGATGGTGTATGTATATACATGTGTATGTGGGTGGGTTGGTCCATTCTTTCGTCTGTTTCCATGCACTACCTTGCTAACACGGGAGGTAGCGACAAAGTATAATAAATAAATAATTATCATTATTATACTTTGTCGCTGTCTCCCATGTTAGCGAGGTAGCGCAAGGAAACAGACGAAAGAATGGCCCAACCCACCCACATACACATGTATACACATACACGTCCACACATGCTTAAATACATAACTATACATTTCAATATATATATACATACAGACATATACATATATACACATGTACATAATTCATACTGTCTGCCTTTATACATTCCTGTCACCATCCCGCCACACTTGAAATGACAACGCCCTTCCCCCCCGCTTGCGTGTGAGGTTGCGCTAGGAAAAGACAACAAAGGCCACATTCGTTCACACTCAGTCTCTAGCTGTCATGTATAATGCACTGAAACCACAGCTCCCTTTCCACATCCAGGCCCCACAAAACTTTCCATGGTTTACCCCAGACGCTTCACATGCCCTGGTTCAATCCATTGACAGCACGTCGACCCAGTATACCACATCGTTCCAATTCACTCTATTCCTTGCACGCCTTTCACCCTCCTGCATGTTCAGGCCCCGATCACTCAAAATCTTTTTCACTCCATCCTTCTACCTCCAATTTGGTCTCCTACTTCTTGTTCCCTCCACCTCTGACACATATATCCTCTTTGTCAATCTTTCCTCACTCATTCTCTCCATGTGACCAAACCATTTCAAAACACCCTCTTCTCCTCTCTCAACCACACTCTTTTTATTACCACACATCTCTCTTACTCTTACATTACTTACTCAATCAAACCACCTCACACCACAATTATGTTTTTTAATAAATACTTCCAACATTATTTGTCTAATAGAATAAATAAAATAAATATACATATTCCTATGAGTCCACAGGGAAAATGAAACACGATAAGTTCCCAAGTGCACTGTCGTGTAATAATCACATTATCAGGGGAAACACAAGAGAGAAATATAACAGTCAGTTGATATACAATAAAGAGATGTAGCTAGGATGCCATTGGGTAAACATGCGATTATCCAAGGCAGACAACGAGCGTACCATAAACTTATTATTATTGCAAGAAGGTGAATTGTTTACAAATTCTATCAATCATAAAGTTATCCAGTTTGTATAGACCTTCACTAATATTAAGATTATAATTCATTGTGTATTTAATAATAGAAGATTCAATATTTCTTGTGGTACTGGAGTTAGAGTTAGTAACTGAGATGACATTACTTCAGTCAATACAGTAATCATGGTTTTTAACGTGATTAAACAAGGCATTTGATTCTTGTCCGGTTCTTATACTATATTTATGTTGCTTAAGTCTAACAGAAAGATCCTTACCAGTCTGCCCAACATAAAACTAATCACAATTTCTACAATGCACTTTATAGATGCACCCAGGAGAATTTTCTGATGAGTTCCTGATTAAGATATTCTTTATAGTATTATTGTTGCTGAAGGCAGTCTAAAAATGGTAATATACCATTATTTGCATTTTCTGCAGTGAATTTGCTGGAAGGTACTAAATTGTTAAGTAAGGGAGAAATGTTTGTAAATTTTCATTTGTTGGCCAAACACAAAGAACATCATCTACATACCTAAACCAAATTGCATTAGAAGGTAAGATATTCTTTAGTAATTTTGTTTCAAAAATTCCATATAAAGATTACCTAGTAATAATATATATGAGTGGATGGTTCATTCTTCATCTGTTTCGTGGCGCAACCTCACTGACACAGGAAATGGTGATGAAGTATAATGAATAAATATTAATGTGTGTGTGTGTGTGTTGTGTGTGTGTGTGTGTGTGTGTGTGTGTGTGTGTGTGTGTGTGTGTGTGTGTGTGTGTGTGTTTACCTGTGTCTGTATATGTGTATATTTTCTATCTTTCTTACCTTTTTCCTATTTCCTGTATTAGCAAAGTAGCTCCAGGAACAGATAAGAAAGACCACATTTGCTTACGTCCATTCTCAAGTTATGTGCAGTGCATTGAAACCACAGACCTTTCCATGGTTTCCCCAGGCTGCTTCACATGCCACAGCAATATGCACTTCCTACTTATGTTTGCTTTTGACATACGTCTTGTAGCTTCTCACAAATTTGCTATATCAAGTTGGTTATTGGTCTTTGAGTTTCTAATGCACTAATTTCATAGACAAGACACTTATATTTAATTTCTCCACCATTTTGGCTTTGTTTTGGAAAACGACAGTCTAATGTGTATTGGTACATATGTACCCTCCACTGCAATGAAAGTTTTACTGAAGCTTTTTCAAGCTATTTTCATGTTGTTTTCTTTGATGATAATATCCCAGATTTTCTGTCAAGAGAGTACAAAGATTATTAGAATTTGCAAGTCTAAAATCTGGTGATTTTTTGTGATGCATGCTGAGCAACATTACATGTAGTGTTGAAAAATACCTCAAAATTGATTTGTCATTGATCGCTTCTCCCAGACTTTTCGACATCATCTTTATCATCATGATCCTTGTTTGTAGCTAGAACTAATTCCAGTTTTTTCATGTGTAGGTTTGTCAACTAATTTGATTATGGTAATGTCATGCAAAATTAGGTAGATTCCACTCCTAGATACTGAAAAGGGAATCCACTACACATACTTACACATACTTTGATAGAATCTCTCATCATGATTAAATCATTTCAGTTTTCTGCTAAATGATCATAAAGTCTTTTCTACCTCTGGTGTCTTCGTTTTTTCTGACCAATCTAATTTGTAATTTCTTCAACAATGAAGTCAGTATTTTCAGTGGCTACAGCATTTTTCATCACAGGGTTAAGATGAGCTTTAATTAAGAGTAAGGCATCACCTCTACTTTATTTCCCCTATTACTCTTAAATAGTGTACCTAGAATTGTGTATTCAGTAAGGAAATTCTTATTTTTCATCCAATTGATTTTTAATAATCAAGTTTCCTTCCAAAGCAAATCTGTAACTTATACAATAATAAAGCCAGTATTTTAATTGGCTAGAACATTTTTTACCTCAGGATTAAGATGACCTTTAAGAAAGAGCAAAGCACGACCTCTGCTTTATTTTTCCTATCACTTTAAAACAGAGTATACTTTGGAATTGTGTATTTGGTTAGGAAATCTTTATTATTCATGTCTAATCATGTTTGAGAAATACCAATCATATAATCTTCTGTCACTGGAAAACCTCAGTGATGTTTATGGTATCAGTACTTCAAGAGTTTATGCCATCATCCACCCTCAGAAATCCTTTGCCCTCCATCTCAATCAGCATATACAACCCATCCATCACCTATCCCTCACTTAAGCCAGTGTGAACATTTACTGTTCATCGTTCCCATGCATGTCACTTTGGAAGTAAAAATGAAGATAGTTAATTAAAAGATGCTTTTTCTTTTTTTTAGATTGTTATTTACCTTGAAACATTTCATAGGTACAGTAAATTCTGCACAAGAAACACAACATATTGTGTAAAAACAAAAGCAAAGTTTGTTAGGCAGTCATAAGCAATGGAGTCAGCTGAGGTTTCTGGAATTGGTAACTGCTTAGTCATAAGGTTTCAAGATTTTAGAAATTTATTTGCTTTAGCTTACTCTTATTTTGTTAGCAGAAGGTGGGTCTTTGATATCAATCTTAGGAGTGTATAGAAGTCGATAGCAAGTGTTGTCATAACTCAGTTAAGAAGATTTCTGAGCTGTGGACAGACTGGGAATGACGTTCATTTTGTGTAAGTGAAATGCAGATAACATGTCAGCCTTGATACAGTTGCATGGCCTCGTCACAACTCACACACTTATCCTCCCACATCATTGCTGACTGTAATGTTGTCGGAAATTTATACTTTGGTATGTCTCAGAATTGTAGATCACTTGAATTGTTGAAATATATAAAGGTATAACACCACTTTTTTTTTTTTCCCCAAAAGAAGGAGCAGAGAAGGGGGCCAGGTGAGGATGTTCCCTCAAAGGCCCAGTCCTCTGTTCTTAACGCTACCTTGCTAACGCGGGAAATGGCGAATAGTAAGAAGAAAAAAAAAAAGCACTGCATGACATGAAAATCACTACAAGAAATAGAGTGCCTTATGTTAACAAAATTCTGAAAAGGCTTAGTAGTTAAATGAATTTTAGCAGTGTGAAATGGACAATAAATAGATTGTACATTACATGTTATTACATGTACAGTCAAAGTTCAAATTTCAAAAGTCAGTACAGTTCAAGAATCCATACAGTTTCAAGGTTAAAGGATGTTACTGTCATGCAGGAAACTGAAATATTATGAAAACTAGATGAGGGTATTTCAGTATGCAAAACTACTAAAGAACTTGATGTTGGAAATAACAGTTTATGGCATCAAGAGGCATTTTAACAAGATCTTGAAATTCTATGCAGTTAATAAAACAAATAGGGTCATAGTTAAGAGTAGATCATTGCACAGGGCAACTTGGTAAAGTGATGTGTAAGTAGTCCAGGAAATGCAGAAGTGAAGGGGGCCTTATTTCTAGGATCCTTTTGTGTGAAAAGGCCACACAGTTTCACAGCTCAAAAGTAAGTAATTTTCAGGAACGTGCACATTGCTTGGTCCTGAGGTGGTTTTTTAGCTTTGATTTCATCCTGTACATGATAGGTAGAGGTTCACTGTGGGCTGTTGTTTGTTTCTAGAAAGTGGGAGAAGCAATTATTTTTAGAAAAGATAAGATATAAGAAATGAAATTCAAGTTAGATATGCTGTAAGCAAATCAATAGTTGATGTAAGAGTGGTGTGTTGAGTTGATTAAGGTCGATGTAAAATTATGTTGGTTGTAGAAAGCTTTACTGATGAAGAGTGAGTATCTGAATGATAATTAAGAACTGATGAATGAGTTGGCCTAATTTGAAATATTAGCACAATGTAAGGGACCAAGATGGGATAGCAGAGAAGGAGGAATATAGATTATGCCATGATATTGGTATTTGAAAGAGTTCCTCCTTGGGGAAAAGGGGTTCATGGTACAGATAGTTCAACATTAGTTGTGATTATATTGCAAACAGAGTAGTATAGGGATTAACTGTGGAGTAGGATAGTGAGTGAGATAACTTAAGAAGTTCATGAAAAGGTAATTACATACATATTTGGTATTGATTTCCTGAACTTAAGAACTTTTCTTTGGCAGGTATATGGCAACATCAGGTGATAGAAGGGTGAAAATTTGGGATGCAAGAAATCTAGGACAGCACCTGCAGTGTTACAGTACGAGAAGTGTAGTATCTCACCTAAGTTTCTCACAGAGAAGACTATTAGCCATGTCAATGGATAATGTTGTGGAGGTCAGTAGTCTGAGTTCTTGATTATATACAGATAAAATTTCTTTGGATGTATGTTTAGTATGTTTCTTACCTATGAACAAAGCCCATAATGAATTAAAGTATAGAAATAAAGTACAGATTATAGAATACATGGAGTGTAGTAAAAAATGGTAATGGAAATAATGTACCAAATGATACTCAGAATGTTATCCAAGCAATGATGATAATATACAACACTTACAGAAAATAATTAGGTACAGTAGGGTTGAGGGACAAGTCAATTGGGAGGTTAGTTTGAATGGAGAAAAACTGGAGGAAGTGAAGTGTTTTAGATATCTGGGAGTGGATTTGGCAGCGGATGGAACCATGGAAGTGGAAGTGAATTATAGGGTGGGGGAGGGGCGAAAGTTCTAGGAGCATTGAAGAATGTGTGGAAGTCGACAACATTATCTCAGAAAGCAAAAATGGGTATGTTTGAAGGAATAGTGGTTCCAACAATGTTATATGGGTGCGAGGCGTGGGCTATAGATAGAGTTGTGCAGAGGACGGTGGATGTGCTGGAAATAAGATGTTTGAGGACAATATGTGGTGTGAGGTGGTTTGATCGAGTAAGAAATAATAGGGTAAGAGAGATGTGTGGTTGTAAAAAGGGTGTGGTTGAGAGAGCAGAAGAGGGTGTTTTGAAATGGTTTGTTCACATGGAAAGAATGAGTAAGGAAAGATTCACCAAGAGGATATATGTGTCAGAGGTGGAGGGAATGAGGAGAAGTGGGAGACCAAATTGGAGGTAGAAAGATGGAGTGAAAAAGATTTTGAGTGATTGGGGCCTGAACATGTAGGAGGGTGAAAGGCGTGCAAGGAATAGAGTGAATTGGAACGATGTGGTATACCGGGGTCGATGTGCTGGCAATGTGTGTGTGTGTGTGTTTGTGTGTGTGTGAGTGGTTGGGCCATTCTTCCTTTGTTTTCTGGCACTACCTCTCTGATGCGGGGAACAGTGATCAAGTGTAATAATATATTAATGAATATATATTATATATTATCCCTAGGGATGGGAGGAAAGAATACTTCCCACATATTCCCCACGTGTCGAGAAGGTGACTAAAAGGGGTGGGAGGAAGGGGCTAGAAAACTTCTCCAATTCTTACTTTTCTAAATGAAGGGACAGAGAAAGGGTCAAGTGAGGATTTTTTCCCCTAAAGCTCAATCCTCTGTTCTTGGTGCTACTTTGCTAATGTGGGAAATGATGAATGTATGAAAAAGTTTACCCTATCATTTCTTGAATAAGATGTACAGTTTGAAGTGTAAGACAGACACTCACCTCCCTGAACTGGGAACATATTAAGCTGTACACTGGTGTACTATCCATATTCCTCTTATGGTAGTTTTCTTAAATTTTTTTTTTTTTTGCCGCTGTCTCCCGCGTTTGCGAGGTAGCGCAAGGAAACAGACGAAAGAAATGGCCCAACCCACCCCCATACACATGTATATACATACGTCCACACACACAAATATACATACCTACACAGCTTTCCATGGTTTACCCCAGACGCTTCACATGCCCTGATTCAATCCACTGACAGCACATCAACCCCGGTATACCACATCGATCCAATTCTCTCTATTCCTTGCCCTCCTTTCACCCTCCTGCATGTTCTGGCCCCGATCACACAAAATCTTTTTCACTCCATCTTTCCACCTCCAATTTGGTCACCCACTTCTCCTCGTTCCCTCCACCTCCGACACATATATCCTCTTGGTCAATCTTTCCTCACTCATTCTCTCCATGTGCCCAAACCATTTCAAAACACCCTCTTCTGCTCTCTCATCCACGCTCTTTTTATTTCCACACATCTCTCTTACCCTTACGTTACTTACTCGATCAAACCACCTCACACCACACATTGTCCTCAAACATCTCATTTCCAGCACATCCACCCTCCTGCGCACAACTCTATCCATAGCCCACTCCTCGCAACCATACAACATTGTTGGAACCACTATTCCTTCAAACGTACCCATTTTTGCTTTCCGAGATAATGTTCTCGACTTCCACACATTCTTCAAGGCTTCCAGAATTTTCGCCCCCTCCCCCACCCTATGATCCACTTCCGCTTCCATGGTTCCATCCGCTGCCAGATCCACTCCCAGATATCTAAAACACTTCACTTCCTCCAGTTTTTCTCCATTCAAACTTACCTCCCAATTGATTTGACCCTCAACCCTACTGTACCTAATTACCTTGCTCTTATTCACATTTACTCTCAACAACTTTCTTCTTTCACACACTTTACCAAACTCAGTCACCAGGTTCTGCAGTTTCTCACATGAATCAGCCACCAGCGCTGTATCATCAGCGAACAACAACTGACTCACTTCCCAAGCTCTCTCATCCCCAACAGACTTCATACTTGCCCTTCTTTCCAAAACTCTTGCATTCACCTCCCTAACAACCCCCATCCATAAACAAATTAAACAGCCATGGAGACATCACACACCCCTGCCGCAAACCTGCATTCACTGAGAACCAATCACTTTCCTCTCTTCCTACACGTACACATGCCTTACATCCTCGATAAAAACTTTTCACTGCTTCTAACAACTTGCCTCCCACACCATATATTCTTAATACCTTCCACAGAGCATCTCTATCAACTCTATCATATGCCTTCTCCAGATCCATAAATGCTACATACAAATCCATTTGCTTTTCTAAATATTTCTCACATACATTCTTCAAAGCAAACACCTGATCCACACATCCTCTACCACTTCTGAAACAACACTGCTCTTCCCCAATCTGGTGCTCTGTACATGCCTTCACCCTCTCAATCAATACCCTCCCATATAATTGTACTCTCATATTTAGTGTATGAATTTGTCATGTACTTGCTGAAGAGAATTGAGTAGGAAAATGAATAAGGAATATGATTTACTGTATCATTCTCGGAGTGAAAGAGGAAAGTTATGAACACAAGTGATGAGGCTCTTGATGCTAGGTAAGGTTTTTCCTTTATTTTTTTTCTGAATACGTAGATAATCATTAGTGCACACATTAGGTAAGAACATTTTTTTTTTTTTTTTTTTTTTTTTTATACTTTGTCGCTGTCTCCCGCGTTTGCGAGGTAGCGCAAGGAAACAGACGAAAGAAATGGCCCAACCCCCCCCCATACACATGTACATACACACGTCCACACACGCAAATATACATACCTACACAGCTTTCCATGGTTTACCCCAGACGCTTCACATGCCTTGCTTCAATCCACTGACAGCACGTCAACCCCTGTATACCACATGACTCCAATTCACTCTATTTCTTGCCCTCCTTTCACCCTCCTGCATGTTCAGGCCCCGATCACACAAAATCTTTTTCACTCCATCTTTCCACCTCCAATTTGGTCTCCCTCTTCTCCTCGTTCCCTCCACCTCCGACACATATATCCTCTTGGTCAATCTCTCCTCACTCATTCTCTCCATGTGCCCAAACCATTTCAAAACACCCTCTTCTGCTCTCTCAACCACGCTCTTTTTATTTCCGCACATCTCTCTTACCCTTACGTTACTTACTCGATCAAACCACCTCACACCACACATTGTCCTCAAACATCTCATTTCCAGCACATCCATCCTCCTGCGCACATCTCTATCCATAGCCCACGCCTCGCAACCATACAACATTGTTGGAACCACTATTCCCTCAAACATACCCATTTTTGCTTTCCGAGATAATGTTCTCGACTTCCACACATTTTTCAAGGCTCCCAAAATTTTCGCCCCCTCCCCCACCCTATGATCCACTTCCGCTTCCATGGTTCCATCCGCTGACAGATCCACTCCCAGATATCTAAAACACTTCACTTCCTCCAGTTTTTCTCCATTCAAACTCACCTCCCAATTGACTTGACCCTCACCCCTACTGTACCTAATAACCTTGCTCTTATTCACATATCGAAACTAATTTACTGTGTCTTTCACACAGTAAGATATACATTTTGAACTATGAGACAACTGCTCACCTCTTTGAAATGGTTACATTCAAAACTGTGCACTGCTGTACTGCCCATATTTCTGTCAAAGCATTTTTCCTAATATTTGACCCTGTTTAATTCATTTTTAGTGCATAGATTAGTCATGAATGTACTATGAAAAATATGTTAAAAAATATAAAAATGCACTTTAACATATTGTTAGGGTTAGACCATAGGTCAAAAATGCTTGTCTCAAGACTTTATTAAAACAATGGAAATGACATACAGTACTGTATCAAATAATACACTAAGCATCACTTATTGAAAATAATCTACAATATAGTACATACAAAAAGTAATGTGGCATCTGCTATATCTGCTTCCTAATCTTGAAGTGACTCATCACCTGACCTAGACTCTGTGACTTATGTTACTTGGCTACCAACTTTGATGTCATACCCAAGATCAGACTATACAAGTGATTGAACAGATGTATGTCTTTCCTCTTTTATGCCTCTTGCCATTTATTTATTCATTTATTTATTTATAATTATTTATTTTGCTTTGTCACTGTCTCCTGCGTTAGCGAGGTAGCGCAAGGAAACAGGCGAAAGAATGGCCCAACCCACCCACATACACATGTATATACATAAACGTCCACACATGCAAGTATACATACCTATACATCTCAACGTATACATATATATACACACACAGACATATACATATATACACATACGAATAAAGTGCATATGAATGTGCACCCTCATAGAACATACAAACCTCCAACAGCCAGGATCGAACCTGGGACCCCTGTGCAAGAGGCAGGCATGCTAACTGCTAGGCTATGGGACAGTCATGCTCTGTGGAAGGTTTTAAGAATATATGGTGTGGGAGGCAAGTTGTTAGAAGCAGTGAAAAGTTTTTATCGAGGATGTAAGGCATGTGTACGTGTAGGAAGAGAGGAAAGTGATTGGTTCTCAGTGAATGTAGGTTGCGGCAGGGGTGTGTGATGTCTCCATGGTTGTTTTATTTGTTTATGGATGGGGTTGTTAGGGAGGTGAATGCAAGAGTTTTGGAAAGAGGGGCAAGTATGCAGTCTGTTGTGGATGAGAGAGCTTGGAAAGTGAGTCAGTTGTTCGCTGATGATACAGCGCTGGTGGCTGATTCATGTAAGAAACTGCAGAAGCTGGTGACTGAGTTTGGTAAAGTGTGTGAAAGAAGAAAGTTAAGAGTAAATGTGAATAAGAGCAAGGTTATTAGGTACAGTAGGGTTGAGGGTCAAGTCAATTGGGAGGTAAGTTTGAATGGAGAAAAACTGGAGGAAGTAAAGTGTTTTAGATATCTGGGAGTGGATCTGGCAGCGGATGGAACCATGGAAGCGGAAGTGAATCATAGGGTGGGGGAGGGGGCGAAAATTCTGGGAGCCTTGAAGAATGTTTGGAAGTCGAGAACATTATCTCGGAAAGCAAGGGTATGTTTGAAGGAATAGTGGTTCCAACAATGTTGTATGGTTGCGAGGAGTGGGCTATGGATAGAGTTGTGCTCAGGAGGGTGGATGTGCTGGAAATGAGATCATTGAGGACAATATGTGGTGTGAGGTGGTTTGATTGAGTAAGTAATGTAAGGGTAAGAGAGATGTGTGGAAATAAAAAGAGTGTGGTTGAGAGAGCAGAAGAGGGTGTTTTGAAATGGTTTGGTCACATGGAGAGAATGAGTGAGGAAAGATTGACCAAGAGGATATATGTGTCGGAGGTGGAGGGAACGAGGAGAAGTGGGAGACCAAATTTTAGATGGAAAGATGGAGTGAAAAAGATTTTGAGTGATTGGGGCCTGAACATGCAGGAGGGTGAAAGGCGTGCAAGGAATAGAGTGAATTGGAACGATTTGGTATACCAGGGTCGATGTGCTGCAATCTTTCCTCACTATTCTCTCCAGTCCCCAAACCCATTTCAAAACCCCTCTTTGCTCTCTATCCCGCTTTTTTATTTCCACAATCCTTTACCCTTAGTTACTTACCGATCAAACCACCTCACACCACACATTGTCCTCAAACATTCTTTTCCAGCACATCCACCCTCCTGCGCACAACTCTATCCATAGCCCACTCCTCGCAACCATACAACATTGTTGGAACCACTATTCCTTCAAACGTACCCATTTTTGCTTTCCGAGATAATGTTCTCGACTTCCACACATTCTTCAAGGCTTCCAGAATTTTCGCCCCCTCCCCCACCCTATGATCCACTTCCGCTTCCATGGTTCCATCCGCTGCCAGATCCACTCCCAGATATCTAAAACACTTCACTTCCTCCAGTTTTTCTCCATTCAAACTTACCTCCCAATTGATTTGACCCTCAACCCTACTGTACCTAATTACCTTGCTCTTATTCACATTTACTCTCAACAACTTTCTTCTTTCACACACTTTACCAAACTCAGTCACCAGGTTCTGCAGTTTCTCACATGAATCAGCCACCAGCGCTGTATCATCAGCGAACAACAACTGACTCACTTCCCAAGCTCTCTCATCCCCAACAGACTTCATACTTGCCCTTCTTTCCAAAACTCTTGCATTCACCTCCCTAACAACCCCCATCCATAAACAAATTAAACAGCCATGGAGACATCACACACCCCTGCCGCAAACCTGCATTCACTGAGAGCCAATCACTTTCCTCTCTTCCTACACGTACACATGCCTTACATCCTCGATAAAAACTTTTCACTGCTTCTAACAACTTGCCTCCCACACCATATATTCTTAATACCTTCCACAGAGCATCTCTATCAACTCTATCATATGCCTTCTCCAGATCCATAAATGCTACATACAAATCCATTTGCTTTTCTAAATATTTCTCACATACATTCTTCAAAGCAAACACCTGATCCACACATCCTCTACCACTTCTGAAACAACACTGCTCTTCCCCAATCTGGTGCTCTGTACATGCCTTCACCCTCTCAATCAATACCCTCCCATATAATTGTACTCTCATATTTAGTGTATGAATTTGTCATGTACTTGCTGAAGAGAATTGAGTAGGAAAATGAATAAGGAATATGATTTACTGTATCATTCTCGGAGTGAAAGAGGAAAGTTATGAACACAAGTGATGAGGCTCTTGATGCTAGGTAAGGTTTTTCCTTTATTTTTTTTCTGAATACGTAGATAATCATTAGTGCACACATTAGGTAAGAACATATCGAAACTAATTTACTGTGTCTTTCACACAGTAAGATATACATTTTGAACTATGAGACAACTGCTCACCTCTTTGAAATGGTTACATTCAAAACTGTGCACTGCTGTACTGCCCATATTTCTGTCAAAGCATTTTTCCTAATATTTGACCCTGTTTAATTCATTTTTAGTGCATAGATTAGTCATGAATGTACTATGAAAAATATGTTAAAAAATATAAAAATGCACTTTAACATATTGTTAGGGTTAGACCATAGGTCAAAAATGCTTGTCTCAAGACTTTATTAAAACAATGGAAATGACATACAGTACTGTATCAAATAATACACTAAGCATCACTTATTGAAAATAATCTACAATATAGTACATACAAAAAGTAATGTGGCATCTGCTATATCTGCTTCCTAATCTTGAAGTGACTCATCACCTGACCTAGACTCTGTGACTTATGTTACTTGGCTACCAACTTTGATGTCATACCCAAGATCAGACTATACAAGTGATTGAACAGATGTATGTCTTTCCTCTTTTATGCCTCTTGCCATTTATTTATTCATTTATTTATTAATAATTATTTATTTTGCTTTGTCACTGTCTCCTGCGTTAGCGAGGTAGCGCAAGGAAACAGGCGAAAGAATGGCCCAACCCACCCACATACACATGTATATACATAAACGTCCACACATGCAAGTATACATACCTATACATCTCAACGTATACATATATATACACACACAGACATATACATATATACACATACGAATAAAGTGCATATGAATGTGCACCCTCATAGAACATACAAACCTCCAACAGCCAGGATCGAACCTGGGACCCCTGTGCAAGAGGCAGGCATGCTAACCGCTAGGCTATGGGACAGTCATGCTCTGTGGAAGGTTTTAAGAATATATGGTGTGGGAGGCAAGTTGTTAGAAGCAGTGAAAAGTTTTTATCGAGGATGTAAGGCATGTGTACGTGTAGGAAGAGAGGAAAGTGATTGGTTCTCAGTGAATGTAGGTTGCGGCAGGGGTGTGTGATGTCTCCATGGTTGTTTTATTTGTTTATGGATGGGGTTGTTAGGGAGGTGAATGCAAGAGTTTTGGAAAGAGGGGCAAGTATGCAGTCTGTTGTGGATGAGAGAGCTTGGAAAGTGAGTCAGTTGTTCGCTGATGATACAGCGCTGGTGGCTGATTCATGTAAGAAACTGCAGAAGCTGGTGACTGAGTTTGGTAAAGTGTGTGAAAGAAGAAAGTTAAGAGTAAATGTGAATAAGAGCAAGGTTATTAGGTACAGTAGGGTTGAGGGTCAAGTCAATTGGGAGGTAAGTTTGAATGGAGAAAAACTGGAGGAAGTAAAGTGTTTTAGATATCTGGGAGTGGATCTGGCAGCGGATGGAACCATGGAAGCGGAAGTGAATCATAGGGTGGGGGGAGGGGGCGAAAATTCTGGGAGCCTTGAAGAATGTTTGGAAGTCGAGAACATTATCTCGGAAAGCAAGGGTATGTTTGAAGGAATAGTGGTTCCAACAATGTTGTATGGTTGCGAGGAGTGGGCTATGGATAGAGTTGTGCTCAGGAGGGTGGATGTGCTGGAAATGAGATCATTGAGGACAATATGTGGTGTGAGGTGGTTTGATTGAGTAAGTAATGTAAGGGTAAGAGAGATGTGTGGAAATAAAAAGAGTGTGGTTGAGAGAGCAGAAGAGGGAGTTTTGAAATGGTTTGGTCACATTGAGAGAATGAGTGAGGAAAGATTGACCAAGAGGATATATGTGTCGGAGGTGGAGGGAACGAGGAGAAGTGGGAGACCAAATTTTAGATGGAAAGATGGAGTGAAAAAGATTTTGAGTGATTGGGGCCTGAACATGCAGGAGGGTGAAAGGCGTGCAAGGAATAGAGTGAATTGGAACGATTTGGTATACCAGGGTCGATGTGCTGTCAATGGATTGAACCAAGGCATGTGAAGCGTCTGGGGTAAACCATGGAAAGTTGTGTGGGGCCTGGATGTGGAAAGGGAGCTGTGGTTTCGGTGCATTATTACATGACAGCTAGAGACTGAGTGTGAACGAATGTGGCCTTTGTTGTCTTTTCCTAGTGCTACCTCGACACATGAGGGGGGAGGGGGTTGTTATTCCATGTGTGGCGAGGTGGCGATGGGAACAAATGAAGGCAGACAGTATGAATTATGTGCATGTGTATATATGTATATGTCTGTGTGTGTATATATATGTGTACATTGAGATGTATAGGGATGTATATTTGCGTGTGTGGACGTGTATGTATATACATGTGTATGTGGGTGGGTTGGGCCATTCTTTCGTCTGTGTCCTTGCGCTGCCTCGCTAACGCGGGAGACAGCGACAAAGCAAAGTAAGTATAAATATAAATATACATATCCATACTTGCTGCCTTCATCCATTCTGTTGCCACCCCACCACACACGAAATAGCATCCCCCCCTACCCCACATTTCTCTCTCTCTCTCTCTCTCTCTCTCTCTCTCTCTCTCTCTCTCTCTCTCTCCAGCAAGGCAGTGCCAGGAACATACAAAAAGGCCACATTCGTTCTCACTAAGTCTCAAGCTGTCATGTGTGATGCACCGAAACCACAGCTCCATTTCCACATCCAGGCCCCACAGACCTTTCCATGGTTTACCCAGATGCTTCTTACCATTACTTTTATTTATTTGGATGTTGCTTAGGACATGTATTGTACATGTGTTTATACTTAATCTACTGCTGGGTTCTTTATAGAAAAATGTGATTTTATTTACTAAATATTTGTCCCCAAACACTTAATTGTCATGTGTATGTTGTATATTTTATTCTTTTTGTTCTTTTTTCATTGCACATGACAGCCAGAGAATGGATGTGAGGGAATGTGGCCTGTTCCTCATCTGTTTCTGGCACTGTTTGCTAATGCAAGAAATGGCAATCAACTATGAAAAGAAAAAACATAACTGGCATAACCATAGACTTCTGACTATGAAATGATATTTTTTGACTACTGTGTGATGTAGTCTTTGCCTCCCTTAACAGTTAGAACCTTTACCCCAGCCTTCTTCAGAGTTTTCTTTGAGATCTTTTTCCAGTAAAGGCCAGTCTTGTCACAGTTCCATACCTGATCTGGTGTGTAGTCTTTCTCCCATATTATTATCTGCAGTTCCACTTTGTGTGCTATGCAACCTCTGTATCACCTTTTACATTCACATATGATAAAGTCATATTTCTCAAGTCAACAAGCCAGCCCAGGCTAGTGGTAGATTTTCTTTCATTGAATGGCTTACCTTCTTTCCTCATCAACTCCCTATGAATTTCAATGGCTTCATTTTTAATAATTTGCCCAGTCATACAAAATGGTTGTACTTGCATTTCTTGCTCCCAGATTTATGAGGCATCCTGCAGCTTTGTATATGTCAGTGTCCTGAGATGCATTGGCATCTTCGAGAGAAAAAGCTTTCTTGATAGATTTACTTTTCTTCTCTGTGGTGTGGATGCTAGATGCTAGACCCACACAAGTTGATTCAATATCTTGAACTTTTTCTCCAAGCTAAAGATCTTCTGTACCATCTTGGCAGATTTTCTTGTAGTAGGAGTCCAGCTAGGACATACTGGTATAGTGGTGACTAGTTCAAGTGGGCAGAAGTGTAGAAATATAAATGGCAGATGATGCATCCTTACTCCTTGAATGATGGCTGAGAATGGATGTGGTGGGCAGAGTGGCATATGACGCATCAGCACTCTGTAATGTTTGGCTAACTGGGCTTGCAATGTTTAACAACAGCTCTTGTTAGAATAGATAATGGGAGTAATTTAGTTGCTCATGCTATATCAAGATCGTTAGATCAAATCACACTATATTCTAGCACTACTGTACTTGTGAATTGTGAAACATAAAATGGCATTTAAGATTGCAAGAGTTTTCCATGATAACATTATTTGCATACATAACATGTGAAAGGTACTTTTATCTGATAATGGCACCAGATTTAACAGTAAGATCCTGAGTGAGATACAGTGATACCCTGATTAGTCTTCAGGATATATTCCTGAAAATTGGAGTGCTAAGTCAACAGCACTCTACAGGGTCATTATACCATTACATATGTGGAAATATGTTCCTGATGACATTATTTTTTGTCTGTAAGGTATACACAGTATTATATATGAGGGTTACACGTACTGACAGACACAGATAACAGTAATATTTTATTATTATTATACTTAGTCGCTGTCTCCTGCGTTAGTGAGGTAGGGCAAGGAAACAGATGAAAGAATGGCCCAACCCACCCACGTACACATGTATATACATATATGTCCACACAAGCACATATACATACCAATACTTTTCAACGTATACATACATAGACATATATATACACATGTTTACATATTCATACTTGCTGCCTTCATCCATTTCCGTCGTCACCCTGCCACACATGAAATAGCACCACCCTCTCCCATGCTTGCGCAAGGTAGCACTAGGAAAAGACAACAAAGGTCACATCCATTCACACTCAGTCTCTAGCTGTGACTCACTTCCACTTCCATTGTTCCATCTGTTGCTTTATCCATTCCCAGATATCTAAAACACCACTTCCTCTAGTTTTTTCATTCAAAATTACCTCCCACTTAACTTGTCCCTCAACCCTACTGAACCCAATAACCTTGTTCTTATTCACATTTACTCTCAGCTTTCTTCTTTCACACACTTTACCCAACTCAGTCAGTCACCAGCTTCTGCAGCTTCTCACCCGAATCAGCCACCAGCGCTGTATCATCAGTGAACAACTGACACTTACCAAGCCCTCTCATCCACAACAGACTGCGTACTTGCCCCTCTCTCCAAAATTCTAGCATTCACCTCCCTAACAACCCCATCTATAAACAAATTAAATGATCATGGAGACATCACGTACCAATGCCGCAAACTGACATTCACTGGGAACCAGTCACTTTCCTCTCTTCCTATTCGTACACATGCCTTACATCCTTGGTAAAACTTTTCGCTGCTTCTAGCAACTTACCTCCCACACCATATACTCTTAATACCTTCCACAAAGCATCTCTGTCAACCCGATCATATGCCTTTACTATATATCTTTACTGATTAATGAATAACAAATAAGCATTGGACAGTATTGTACCATGAATGATAGTCATTTGATGAATAGTGACGATTGTAGTAGAATGAGTGAGAGAGGCAGCATGTTAGTGATATGTTGTGGCTGGGTGGGAGGTAGTGGATGTCATATGGCTCTGCTTTGAAGGAAGCTTATCCATCTCTGCATCACTGAAATTATGATTTGAGTGGTGATAATAGAAGTGGTGGTGTTAGAGGTGATGGTAAGGGGGATTATGGTATGTGGTGAGGCCGTCTTCTAGATATGTTGTATAGAAGATAATAATATTGAAAAAGCAGTGAGCCATTAAGAATGTGTCCACAGTGTAATTAAAGCAGAATTTGTACTGTTATGACAGGAGAGTACCTGGCACTGATTGGATGAGTATGGTGCTTTAAATGGCGAAGTGATTATTAACAGAGCTGCTCTCGGTGTGTTGCGAGTGTTCAGCTCATGACTTTTCACTTCTTTCCAGGATTTTTATAATATATTTCTCTCACGTGTTGTAGAAGGCGACTAAAGGGGACGGGAGTGGGGGGCCAGAAACCCTCCCCTCCTTGTATTTTAACTTTCTAAAAGGGGAAACAGAAGAAGGAGTCACGTGAGGAGTGCTCATCCTCCTTGAGGGCTCAGATTGGGGCGTCTAAATGTGTGTGGATGTAACCAAGATGAGAAAAAAGGAGAGATAGGTAGTATGTTTGGGGAAAGGAACCTGGATGTTTTGGCTCTGAGCGAAACGAAGCTAAAGGGTAAAGGGGAAGAGTGGTTTGGGAATGTCTTGGGAGTAAATTCGGGTTAGTGAGAGGACAAGAGCAAGGGAAGGAGTAGCACTACTCCTGAATCAGGAGTTGTGGGAGTATGTGATAGAGTGTAAGAAAGTAAATTCTAGATTGATATGGGTAAAACTGAAAGTTGATGGAGAGAGATGGGTGATTATTGGTGCATATGGACCTAGGCATGAGAAGAAAGATCATGAGAGGCAAGTGTTTTGGGAACAGCTGAATGAGTGTGTTAGTGGTTTTGATGCACAAGACCGGGTTATAGTGATGGGTGATTTGAAAGCAAAGGTGAGTAATGTGGCAGTTGAGGGAATAATTGGTATACATGGAGTGTTCAGTGTTGTGAATGGAAATGGTGAAGAGCTTGTAGATTTATGTGCTGAAAAAGGACTGGTGATTGGGAATACCTGGTTTAAAAAGCGAGATATACATAAGTATACATATGTATATACATATATATATATATACATATGTATATACATATATATATACATATATATGGATCTGGAGAAGGCATATGATAGAGTTGATAGAGATGCTCTGTGGAAGGTATTAAGAATATATGGTGTGGGAGGCAAGTTGTTAGAAGCAGTGAAAATTTTTTATCGAGGATGCAAGGCATGTGTACGTGTAGGAAGAGAGGAAAGTGATTGGTTCTCAGTGAATGCAGGTTTGCGGCAGGGGTGTGTGATGTCTCCATGGTTGTTTAATTTGTTTATGGATGGGGTTGTTAGGGAGGTGAATGCAAGAGTTGTGGAAAGAGGGGCAAGTATGAAGTCTGTTGTGGATGAGAGAGTTTGGGAAGTGAGTCAGTTGTTGTTTGCTGATGATACAGCGCTTGTGGCTGATTCATGTGAGAAACTGCAGAAGCTGGTGACTGAGTTTGGTAAAGTGTGTGAAAGAAGAAAGTTAAGAGTAAATGTGAATAAGAGCAAGGTTATTAGGTACAGTAGGGTTGAAGGTCAAGTCAATTGGGAGGTAAGTTTGAATGGAGAAAACTGGAGGAAGTAAAGTGTTTTAGATATCTGGGAGTGGATCTGGCAGCGGATGGAACCATGGAAGCGGAAGTAGATCATAGGGTGGGGGAGGGGGTGAAAATCCTGGGAGCCTTGAAGAATGTTTGGAAGTCGAGAACATTATCTTGGAAAGCAAAAATGTGTATGTTTGAAGGAATAGTGGTTCCTACAATGTTGTATTGTTGCGAGGTGTGGGCTATGGATAGAGTTGTGCGCAGGAGGGTGGATGTGCTGGAAATAAGATGTTTGAGGACAATGTGTGGTGTGAGGTGGTTTGATCGAGTAAGTAACGTAAGGGTAAGAGAGATGTGTGGAAATAAAAAGAGCGTGGTTGAGAGAGCAGAAGAGGGTGTTTTGAAATGGTTTGGTCACATGGAGAGAATGAGTGAGGAAAGATTGACCAAGAGGATATATGTGTCGGAGGTGGAGGGAATGAGGAGAAGTGGGAGACCAAATTGGAGGTGGAAAGATGGAGTGAAAAAGATTTTGTGTGATCGGGGCCTGAACATGCAGGAGGGTGAAAGGAGGGCAAGGAATAGAGTGAATTGGATTGATGTGGTATACCGGGGTTGACGTGCTGTCAGTGGATTGAATCAGGGCATGTGAAGCGTCTGGGGTAAACCATGGAAAACTGTGTAGGTATGTATATTTGCGTGTGTGGACGTATGTATATACATGTGTATGGGGTGGGTTGGGCCATTTCTTTCGTCTGTTTCCTTGCGCTACCTCGCAAATGCGGGAGACAGCGACAAAGAAAAAAAAGAGAAAAAACATATGTAAGTAGGACAGATGGTCAGAAAGCGTTATTGGATTACGAGTTAATTGATAGATGCACGAAAGAGAGACTTTTGGATGTTAATTTGCTGAGAGGTGCAACTGGAGGGATGTCTGATCATTATCTTGTGGAGGCGAAGGTGAAGATTTGTTGAGGTTTTCAGAAAAGAAGAGAGAATGTTGGGGTGAAGAGAGTGGTGAGAGTAAGTGAGCTTGGGAAGGAGACTTGTGTGAGGAAGCACCAGGAGAGACTGAGTACAGAATGGAAAAAGGTGAGAACAAAGGAGGTAAGGGGAGTGGGGGAGGAATGGGATGTATTTAGGGAAGCAGTGATGGCTTGCGCAAAAGATGCTTGTGGCATGAGAAGCGTGGGAGGTGGGTTGACTAGAAAGGGTAGTGAGTGGTGAGATGAAGAAGTAAGATTATTAGTGAAAGAGAAGAGAGAGGCATTCAGACGATTTTTGCAGGGAAAAAATGCAAATGAGTGGGAGGGTTATAAAAGAAAGAGGCAGGAGGTCAAGAGAAAGGTGCAAGAGGTGAAAAAGAGGGCAAATGAGAGTTGGGGTGAGAGAGTATCATTAAATTTTAGGGAGAATAAAAAGATGTTTTGGAAGGAGGTAAATAAAGTGTGTAAGACAAGGGAGCAAATGGGAACTTCAGTGAAGGGTGCTAATGGGGAGGTGATAACAAGTAGTGGTGATGTGAGAAGGAGATGGAGTGAGTATTTTGAAGGTTTGTTGAATGTGTTTGATGATAGAGTGGCAGATATAGGGTGTTTTGGTCGAGGTGGTGTGCAAAGTGAGAGGGTTAGGGAAAATGATTTTGTAAATAGAGAAGAGGTAGTAAAAGCTTTATGGAAGATGAAAGCCGGCAAGGCAGCAGGTTTGGATGGCATTGCAGTGGAATTTATTAAAAAAGGGGGTGACTGTATTGTTGTCTGGTTGGTAAGGTTATTTAATGTATGTATGATTCCTTGTGAGGTGCCTGAGGATTGGCGGAATGCTTGCATAGTGCCATTGTACAAAGGCAAAGGGGATAAGAGTGAGTGCTCAAATTACAGAGGTATAAGTTTGTTGAGTATTCCTGGTAAATTATATGGGAGGGTATTGATTGAGAGGGTGAAGGCATGTACAGAGCATCAGATTGGGGAAGAGCAGTGTGGTTTCAAGAAGTGGTAGAGGATGTGTGGATCAGGTGTTTGCTTTGAAGAATGTATGTGAGAAATACTTAGAAAAATAAATGGATTTGTATGTAGCATTTATGGATCTGGAGAAGGCATATGGTAGAGTTGATAGAGATGCTCTGTGGAAGGTATTAAGAATATATGGTGTGGGAGGCAAGTTGTTAGAAGCAGTGAAAAGTTTTTATCGAGGATGTAAGGCATGTGTACGTGTAGGAAGAGAGGAAAGTGATTGGTTCTCAGTGAATGTAGGTTTGCGGCAGGGGTGTGTTATGTCTCCATGGTTGTTTAATTTGTTTATGGATGTGGTTGTTAGGGAGGTGAATGCAAGAGTTTTGGGAAAGAGGGGCAAGTATGCAATCTGTTGTGGATGAGAGAGCTTGGGAAGTGAGTCAGTTGTTGTTCGCTGATGATACAGTGCTGGTGGCTGATTCATTGAAGAAACTGCAGAAGCTGGTGACTGAGTTTGGTAAAGTGTGTGAAAGAAGAAAGTTAAGAGTAAATGTGAATAAGAGCGAGGGTATTAGGTACAGTAGGGTTGAGGGTCAAGTCAATTGGGAGGTAAGTTTGAATGGAGAAAAACTGGAGGAAGTAAAGTGTTTTAGATATCTGGGAGTGGATCTGGCAGCGGATGGAACCATGGAAGCGGAAGTGAATCATAGGGTGGGGGAGGGGGCGAAAATCCTGGGAGCCTTGAAGAATGTTTAGAAGTCGAGAACATTATCTCGGAAAGCAAAAATGTGTATGTTTGAAGGAATAGTGGTTCATACAATGTTGTATTGTTGCGAGGCATGGGCTATGGATAGAGTTGTGCGCAGGAGGGTGGATGTGCTGGAAATGAGATGATTGAGGACAATATGTGGTGTGAGGTGGTTTGATCGAGTAAGTAATGTAAGGGTAAGAGAGATGTGTGGAAATAAAAAGAGTGTGGTTGAGAGAGGAGAAGAGGGTGTTTTGAAATGGTTTGGTCACATGGAGAGAATGAGTGAGGAAAGATTGACCAAGAGGATATATGTGTCAGAGGTGGAGGGAACGAGGTGAAGTGGGAGACCAAATTGGAGGTGGAAAGATGGAGTGAAAAAGATTTTGAGTGATCGGGGCCTGAACATGCAGGAGGGTGAAAGGCGTGCAAGGAATAGAGCGAATTGGAATGATGTGGTATACCAGGGTCGACGTGCTGTCATTGGATTGAACCAGGGCATGTGAAGCGTCTGGGGTAAACCATGGAAAGTTGTGTGGGGCATGGATGTGGAAAGGGAGCTGTGGTTTTGGTGCATTATTACATGACAGCTAGAGACTGAGTGTGAACGATTGTGGCCTTTGTTGTCTTTTCCTAGCGCTACCTCGCACACATGAGGGGGGGGGGGTTGTTATTCCATGTGTGGCAAGGTGGCGATGGGAACAAATAAAGGCAGACTATGAATTATGTACATGTGTATATATGTATATGTCTGTGTGTGTATATATATGTGTACATTGAGATGTATAGGTATGTATATTTGCGTGTGTGGACGTGTATGTACATACATGTGTATATGGGCGGGTTGGGCCATTCTTTCGTCTGTGTCCTTGCGCTACCTCGCTAACGCGGGAGACAGCGACAAAGCAAAATAAATAAGAAAATATTTCTCATAAAACAAAGAGCTCCAAGATGCATGCAAGAGCACCAAAATAAAACAGTGCTCTAAAGTGTACTTCTAACTGGGGTATTAGTGTATGTAAATTATATGATATCTGCAAAGAACACAGTGCTGTACCACCTATTTAGTTATGGCCTGGTGGAGTAATTTTATTGGAGAATATTGGATGTGATGCACCAGATTTAAACTCTAGTAGTGTAAATTATGACAAGTTCATTTCCATGTTTAAAAGTGTAATTATTTTGGTAATAAATGTTTCTGTTGGTAATATACTGCATTTTATTCTTTATGGCATTGAAAAGAGACCTCTTTATGATTCATTATGCTCTAAACCAAAATATGGTCATGGATGCCTACATTAAGAAATGACTGGTCCAAACGCAACATATATTTAGAAGTGTCAGGGAGTCCTTACTAAAGGCATATTTAAACATCGCTAAGAAGCAGCATATGATCTCAAGGACAAGTGAAATCACTGTAGGACAACTGGTTGTTGTGAGAGTATAGGAAATGACTGGTTCCATGTCTAAGTTGAATAAGTTCTGCAGCCCTTCAGATTTATAGAAAAGCTCCATGGTCATAAATGCAAGTTTGAATACACTGCCACTGGTGAGATGTGAACGGATCATATTAATCATCAAAAGATCTTAAACTATACAAATTTAGAGTTGCCTTTTTTGGGGATATCACTCTTAATCATAAACACCTGCTCTGACTTTGGGGGCAGATGCTTCTCTGTTGCAAACAACCACCTCAGCCAACATCTGGTTATAATTTATGATCCAGATTGTCAAACACAAATCTTGTGTTCTTTAAATGCAGAACAGCATGGGTAGGGCTGGCCTTTCTGTCTGATCTAGACTCCATAATTTAGACTTCATTGAGAAAATTAGGTGTAGATAGATATGCTTTGTAAACTCATCATGGTACAGTGTTGTAGTTGTTACTTATTTTAAGAATAGGTTGGTTTCTTCAGTTCTTTCAAGGAGACTGTTCTGTAACAGGCCATGTCATCTATGTAAATTTGCTTTTACAATTTATATTTAACTGCTTTCATTCATGCGAACTCTAGATGTTTAGTGATGTGAAGTGGGTTTTTGTGGGCAGGAATTTTCAGTATTCCTGCCTTTTCACTGCATGAATGCAATGGGGAAAAAGGTGAGTGTTCAAACTCTAAATGTGCAAGTTTGTTGAGTGTGCTTGGTAATTTGTATGGCAGATTGATATGGAAGGTAAATGAAAGTGTCTTAAAGAAAGGGGTGAGTAGTATGCATTCTGTAGGTACCCTGAGAAGTGGCACTTGTTTGCTGTTGACACAGCACTGGTAGCAGATTTGAGTAAGAAAGTGCAGAAGTTGATGATTGAGTTTGGGAACGCGATAAAGGAGGAAGTTGAGAGTAAATGTGAACAAAAGCAAAGTTATTAGGTTTACCAGGGAAAAGAGACAGGGTATTTGGAGAGTGAGTTTAAATGTAGAAAATTGGAGGAGCTAGAGAGTTTCAGGTACCTGGGAGTGGACAAGGCAGCAAATGGAACCATGGAAGAGGAAGTGAGTCATAGGGGAGGCGAGGAGGCATTGTATTTGGAGCATTGAAGAAGTTGTGGAAAGAAAACACATATCTGCGAGGGCAAAAATGGGTATGTTTGAAGGTATAGTAGTTCCAGTAATGTTATATGGATGTGAGGCATGTGTTGTTGATGAGAATGTGCAGAGGTGTTGGAAATGAAGTGTTTAAGAACAGTATGTGGTGTGTGGTGGTTTGATTGAGTTAGTAATTAAAGGGGGAGTTAAAAAGAGTGTGGATGAGAGAGCTGAAGAGGGTATGCTGAAATGGATTGGACATGTGGAAAGAATGACTGAGGAGGGGTTGACAAAGAGGATATCTTTTACAGAATTGGAGGAAACATGAAGGGGGAAACCAAATTTGAGATCAAAGGGTGAGATCAGATTATCATTCTAGAATGATAAAAACGTCTGTAAGGTAAGAAAAACATCATATATTAGGGGAAGGAAAGAAAAAGCTGTGATGATACAGTTCACTGACAGAAGTTTCATGTTCTTCCAGGTATATCAAAATGTGACAACAGGTGGAGCAAGTGAGGCATACATGCGCCATAATTCAGGAAGCACAATAACTGACATGCAGTTCTGTCCTTATGAAGATATTCTTGGGATTTCCACATATCATGGCTACTCCAGTCTAATTATTCCAGGTATGATTGTGACTTCTGTTCCACCATTTAGAAATTTGAATACAAGAAGAGGGGTTTCCACCCCCTACTCCTTTGGCTTTTTCTTACTATCTTAAGCTGTGTCATATTCTTACCACTATAAACCATAGCATGTTCTTACCATCTTAAACCATATCAAATTCTTACCTCTTTAAATCATAGCATGTTCTTACCATGTTAAACCATAGCATATTCTTACCACTATACACCATAGCATATTCTTACCATCTTAAACCATATCATATTCTTACCTCTTTGAACCATAGCATGTTCTTACCATATTAAACCATAGCATACTTTTACTATCTTAAGCTATATCATATTGTTAACATCTTAAACCATAGCATATTATTACCACTTTAAACAGTATTATATTCTTACCATAGCGTATTCTTACCACTTTAAACCACAGCATAATCTTACCATGTTAAACCATAGCATATTCTCACATCTTTAGCCATAGCATATTCTTACCATCTTAAACCATAGCATATTCTTACCATCATAAAACATAGCATATTTTTACCAACCTAAACCATAGCATACTCTTACCATCTTACACCATAGTATATTCTAACCATATTAAACCTCAGCATATTCTTACCATCTTAAATCGTACCATATTCTTACCATCTTAAACCATAACATATTCTTACCATCTTAAACCACAACATATTCTTACCAATTTAAACCATAACATATTCTTACCAATCTTAAAACATAGCACATTCTTACCATCTTAAACCACAACATATTATTACCATCTTAAACCATAACATATTCTTACCATCTTAAACCATAAGATATTCTTAACATCTTAAAACATAGCACATTCTTACCATCTTAAACCATAACATATTCTTACCATCTTAAACCATAACATATTCTTACCATTTTAAAACATAGCACATTCTCACCATCTTAAACCACAACATATTCTTACCATCTTAAACCATAACGTTCTTACCATCTTAAACCATAACATATTCTTACCATTTTAAACCATAACATCTTCTTACCATCTTAAACCATAACATATTCTTACCATTTTAAAACATAGCACATTCTTACCATCTTAAACCACAACATATTCTTACCATCTTAAACCATAATGTTCTCACCATCTTAAACCATAACATATTCTTACCATTTTAAACCATAACATATTCTTACCATCTTGAACCATAACATATTCTTACCATCTTAAACAATAACATATTCTTACTATCATAAACCATAACATATTCTTACCATCTTAAACCTTAACATATTGTTACCATTTTAAATCATAACATATTCTTACCATCTTAAACCATAATGTTCTTACCTTCTTAAACCATAATGTTCTTACCATCTTAAACCATAATGTTCTTAGAATCTTAAACCATAACATATTCTTACCATCTTAAACCATGACATATTCTTACCATCTTAAAACCTAGCACATTCTTACCATCTTAAACCACAAGATATTCTTACCACCTTAAACCATAACGTTCTTACCATCTTAAACCATAACATATTCTTACCATCTTAAACCGTGACATATTCTTACCATCTTAGACCATAACATATTCTTGCCATCTTAAACCATAACATATTCTTACCATCTTAAACCATAACATATTCTTACCATCTTAAAACATAGCACATTCTGACCATCTTAAACCACAACATATTCTTACCATCTTAAACCTTAATGTTCTTACCATCATAAACCATAACATATTCTTACCATCTTGAACAATAACATATTCTTACCATTGTAAACCATAACATATTCTTACCATCTTAAACCTTAACATATTCTTACCATCTTAAACCATAACATATTCTTACCATCTTAAACCATAATGTTCTTACCATCTTAAACCATACCATATTCTTACCATCATAAAACATACCATATTCTTACCATCTTAAACCATAGCATATTCTTACCATCTTAAACCATAATGTTCTTACCATCTTAAACCATAACATATTCTTACCATCATAAAACATACCATATTCTTACCATCTTAAACCATAGCATATTCTTACCATCTTAAACCATAACATATTCTTACCATCTTAAACCATAACATATTTTTACCATCTTAAACCATAACATATTCTTACCATCTTAAACCATAACATATTCTTACCATCTTAGAAATAACATATTCCTATCATCTAAGACCATAACATATACTTACCATCTTAAAACGATAACATATTCTTATCATCTAAGACCATATCATATACTTACCATCTTAAAACGTAGCATATCCTTACCATCTTAAACCATAACATATTCTTAACATCTCAAAACACCATTTTCTTACCATCTTAAACCATAGCATATTCTTACCATCTTAAACCGTAACATATTCTTACCATCTTAAACCATAACATATTCTTACCATCTTAAACCATAACATATTCTTACCATCTTAAACCTTAACATATTCTTACCATCTTAAACCATAACATATTCCTACCATAAATCATAATATATTCTTACCATCTTAAACCATTGCATATTCTTACCATCTTAAACCATAACATATTCTTACCATCTTAAACCATAACATATTCTTACTATCTTAAACCATAGCATATTCTTACCATCTTAAACCATAACTTATTCTTACCATCTTAAGCCATAGCATATCCTTACCATCTTAAACTATAATATATTCTTACCTTCTAAACCATAACATATTCTTACTATCTGAAACCATAACGTTCTTACCATCTTAAACCATAACATTCTTACCATCTTAAAACATAGTATATTCTTACCATCTTAAACCAAAGTATATTCTTACCATCTTAAACCATAACATATTCTTACCATCTTAAACCATAACATATTCTTACCATCTTAAACCAAAACATATTCTCACCATCTTAAACCATAACATATTCTTACCATCTTAAACCATAACATATTCTTACTATCTTAAACCATAACATATACCTACCATCTTAAACCTTAGCATATTTGTACATCTTAAACCATAACATATTCTTACCATCTTAAACCATAGCATATTCTTACCATCTTAGACCATAGTATATTCCTACCATCTTTAGCCATAGCATATTCTTACTATCTTGAACCATAGCATATTCTTGCTATCTTAAACTATAGCAAATTCTTACCATCATAATCCATAGCATATTCTTATCATCTTAAATCATAACATATTCTTACCATCATAAAATATAGCATATTCTTTCTGTCTTAAACCTTAGCTTATTCATACCATCTTGAACCACAACGTATTCTTACCAAGTTAAACCATAGCATATTCTTACTATGTTAAACCATAGCATATTCTTAACATCTTAAGCCATAGCATATTCTTACCATCTTAAACCATAGCATATTTTTACCACCTTAAACCATAGCATATTCTTACCATGTTAAACCATAGCATATTCCCACTATGTTAAACCATAGCATATTCTTACCATGTTAAACCATAGCATATTCTTAACATCTTAAGCCATAGCATATTCTTAAAATAAAAGTTTTAAACATATTGAAAAAAGATTAAAAGTTGCAAGAACTCAAAAATAACTTTTCACTTGACCATGAAGAAAATTTTCATATCAATTTGAAAATATATGAACTGGTAATTGAATTGGTTTAGATATGCTTTGGTTTTTTGTCTGCTCAGAAGTGTGGGAACTGTATACTTTGCATTGCTCTTAGTATAAGAAAAGGATTATGAAATATATTGCAGGAGTTTTTATGTTTATTTCATTATACATGCACTATATTTTCCTATATCAAATATTTTTTACAATTATGGACTCCTATGTACTGTTAATGTGCTGAAATGATGAATAGCTTATTTTGAACAGTCCATTCTTAATTTTAGGTGCTGGTGAACCAAACTTTGATGCCTTAGAAGCTAACCCTTATGAAAGTGTGTCAGGTCGTAGAGAAGCAGAAGTAAAATCTTTGCTCTCCAAGGTGCCAGCTGATCTTATCACATTGGATCCACTTAGTATTGGTCAGGTAAGTGATATATCATTACTGCTATGGGACTTCTGGATAATTTCTCTCTGTCCCTGTATAGGTTAGGTTAGGTGAATAGAAAATGTGACAGTTAATGAGGAATTGGTATGGTAATGGTAGGTGGTTACATTTATTGGAATGTGCTGTTAAATTGTATTTGAAATGATTGATAGTAATACAATTGAGATGTGTAAAGCATTTTTGCCAAGGTAAAAGTGCATGGGCTATATCTGCCACTGAAAATACTTGTTTTAGGAATAGTCTAATGGTTAGGGATTAGAGGATATACCAATCTTTTGAAATACAGATTTTTTTCGTCATAGACAAAAAAGGGTTATGAAAGGGAAACAGAAGAGACAAGAGAAAGTATTTACAAATTTTGGAGGAAATGAAAAAGGGATTATGAAAGGGAAACAGAAGAGACAAGAGAAAGTATTTACAAATTTTGGAGGAAATGAAAAAGGGATTATGAAAGGGAAACAGAAGAGACAAGAGAAAGTATTTACAAATTTTGGAGGAAATGAAAAAGGGATTATGAAAGGGAAACAGAAGAGACAAGAGAAAGTATTTACAAATTTTTCAGGAAATGAAAAAGGGATTATGAAAGGGAAACAGAAGAGACAAGGGAAAGTATTTACAAATTTTGGAGGAAATGAAAAAGGGATTATGAAAGGGAAACAGAAGAGACAAGGGAAAGTATTTACAAATTTTGGAGGAAATGAAAAAGGGATTATGAAAGGGAAACAGAAGAGACAAGGGAAAGTATTTACAAATTTTGGAGGAAATGAAAAGGGGATTATGAAAGGGAAACAGAAGAGACAAGGGAAAGTATTTACAAATTTTGGAGGAAATGAAAAAGGGATTATGAAAGGGAAACAGAAGAGACAAGGGAAAGTACAAAGTTTGGAGGAAATGAAAAAAATGTCTTTTAAAATAAGCATGGTCTTAGTTATTGGGAAAGACATGAGAAGGTAGAGAGTTCCAAAGTTTTGAGGTGTAGTGAAAGAAACAGTTACCAAATGGCCCACCTTTTAGTTGCCAGTGACCACACAATAATCATGTGATGCAGTAACCTGCCAAGTATTGTATGGTCTAACTAATGTTGGGGGCACAGAAGCAGCCAGCTCCAGGGAGCAAAAACCAAAGTAATTCCAGTAGAAGAGAGAAAGTGAACCAACATTGTGGTGTAGGGCAAGGGGGTTAAGTTTGGAAATTAGCCTGGGACAGTTTATAAGTTTCGACTCAGTTCTGTCAAGGATGCAGAGCTGGAACCACCCGAGATGTGAGAGCAGTACTCCATACATGGACGAATCTGTCCTTTGTATAAATGGAGCAACTGTTCTGAAGTATAGAAGTTTTGACACCTAAACAGGACACCCAGTTTCTTAGAGGCAGACTTAGCTATTCCCATAATATGGGGGTTCTAAGAAAGAGTGGATGTTACAGTAATACCAAGTATGTTTATTGATTTTCAACACTTCCCCCCTTCTTTACACACCTTCAAATGTACCCCATGCTTTGTATCCTTACATCAGTGGGACACCTATACCTCCAGATATACCCATTTTCACCCTCCCAGATAACGACCTCTCTCAATACATTGCTCATTGCTCCCAGAATCTTTTTCCCCTCTTACCCACCCCATGACTCACTTCTGTTTCCATCATTCTATTTACTGCCATATCCACTTGTAGATTATTAAAACACTTTATTTCCTCCAAATTTTCTCTTTTCAAACTCACACCCCAGTTCAACTGTCCCTCTGCCCTGCTAAACCTAATAACCTTGCTTTTAATCACATTACTCTAAATGGCCTCCTTTTGCTCTCTTTTCACTACTCAGACACCAACTTCTGCAGTTTCTTACTGGAATCTGCATCCAGTACTGTCATCATCAATCAACAACTGACTCACCTCCCACACCCACCACAGATTGCATGTTTGCCTTTCTCTACAAGAACCTAGCAGTTACATCTATCATCACTCCATCCATAAACAAATGAAACAGCCATGGTGACATCACACACCCCTGCCACAAACCAACCTTCATCTGAAATCATTCAATCTCCTCCCCTGCCTACTTGCTTGTGTAGTATACTCTTGATAAAATCTTCTAGTAGCTTTCCTCTATGACCATCTATTCATAAGACCTTCCACAAGGCATCTCTATCAGTCCTATCATATGCTTTCTCTAGATCCATAAATGCCACATACAAATCCCTCTGCTTCTCTTTCTCGCTCACATCCCTTCAAGCTAAGACCCGATCCATGCATCCTCTACCAATCCTGAAGCCACATTGTTCCTTCTTAGTCTGATGCTCTATATTTCCCACTCAGTCATTACTCTCCCATACAACTTACAGGTACACTTAAACTTATGCATCTGTGGTTTGAAAACTCACCTTTGTCCTTCTTGCCTTTATACCATGGCACTCTATGTGTGCATTCTCCCAGTCCTCAAGCACCTCACCCTGATCCAAAAATATACTGAAAATCCTGACTAACCATTTGACAACTCACTCACCCCCCTTTCCTGAGAAATTCAAATGCAGCACCGTCCATTTCAGCTGCCTTGCCATATTTCAGCTTACACAAAGCTTTCACCAGATGAAGAAAAGGCTTTATTTGCTCAAATCCATTCTTTAGTTGTCATGTGTAATTCACGGAAACTACAGCACCCTATCCATATCCAGGGCCCCATAGACCTTTCCATGGTTTCCTCCAGCAGCTTCATATACCTTGGTTCAATCTATTGACAGCATGTTGCCCTCAGTATACCACAGTTTTGCAATTCACTCTATCCCATGCATGCTTTTCACCCACCTTCATGTTAAGGGCCTGAGCATTCAGAATCTTTTTCTCATTCTCTCATCTCCAATTTGGTCTCCCTCGTCTCTTCTCCACTTCTACCACATGTATCCGTTTTGTCAACATCTCCTCACTCATTCTTTCCAAATATCCAAACCATTTCGGCTCACCCTCTTCATCTCTCTCAGCCACGCTTTTCTTATGACTACACCTCTTACTTTTGAGTGCATTTCATTGAAACCTCGGCAAAACTCCTGCACATTATCAAAGTTGTGGACAAAATCCAGGTCTGAAGTGATCTTATTTTTTCATTACAAATGTCTTTGAAACTATTTATGTATTATTCTTTATTTTGCTTTGTCGGTGTCTCCCGCGTTAGCGAGGTAGCGCAAGGAAACAGACGAAAGAATGGCCCACCCCACCCGCATACACATGTATATACGTACATGTCCACACATGCAAATATACATACCTATACATCTCAACATATACATACATATATACACACACAGACATATACATATATACACATGTACATAATTCATACTGTCTGCCTTTACTCATTCCCATCGCCACCCTGCCACTTGTAAAATAACAACCCCCTCCCCCCTCATGTACGCGAGGTAGGGCTAGGAAAAGACAACAAAGGCCACATTCGTTCACACTCAGTCTCTAGCTGTCATGTAATAATGCACTGAAACCACAGCTCCCTTTCCACATCCAGGCCCCACAGAACTTTCCATGGTTTACCCCAGACGCTTCACATGCCCTGGTTCAATCCATTGACAGCACGTCGACCCCGGTATACCACATCTTTCCAATTCACTCTATTCCTTGCATGCCTTTCATCCTCCTGTATGTTCAGGCCCCGATCACTCAAAATCTTTTTTACTCCATCTTTCCACCTCCAATTTGGTCTCCCACTTCTCGTTCCCTCCACCTCTGACACACATATCGTCTTGGTCAATCTTTCCTCACTCATTCTCTCCATGTGACCAAACCATTTCAAAACACCCTCTTCTGCTCTCTCAACTACACTCTTTTTATTACCACACATCTCTCTACCCTATTATTACTTACTTGATCAAACCACCTCACACCACATATTGTCCTCAAACATCTCATTTTCAGCACATCCACCCTCCTCTGCACAACTCTATCTATAGCCCATGCCTCGCAACCATATAACATTGTTGGAACCACCATTCCTTCAAACATACCCATTTTCCTTTCCGAGATAATGTTCTTGACTTCCACACATTCTTCAATGCTCCCAGAATTTTCGCCCCCCTCCCCCACCCTATGATTTACTTCCGCTTCCATGGTTCCATCCGCTGCCAAATCCACTCCCAGATATCTAAAACACTTCACTTCCTCCAGTTTTTCTCCATTCAAACTTACCTCCCAGTTGACTTGTCCCTCAACCCTACTGTACCTGATAACCTTTCTCTTATTCACATTTACTCTCAGCTTTCTTCTTTCACACACTTTACCAAACTCAGTCACCAGCTTCTGCAGTTTTTCACATGAATCAGCCACCAGCCACCATCTTTGAAACTGTAAGTTTAAATTCATTTTTTAAACAACTTGAAAAACTTGAAAATACAGGGTTGGAAAGGGAACCTAAATGAGTATTTAAGGGGTTAAAAGTGTTTCTTTCACCCCTATCCCTGCAGGGATAGGGGTGAAAGAATACTTCCCACGCATTCCTCGCGTGTCGTAGAAGGCGACTAGAGGGGACGGGAGCGGGGGGCCAGAAATCCTCCCCCCTTGTATTTTTTAACTTTCTAAAATGGGAAACAGAAGAAGGAGTCACGCGGGGAGTGCTCATCCTCCTCGAAGGCTCAGACTGGGGTGTCTAAATGTGTGTGGATGTAACCAAGATGTGAAAAAAGGAGAGATAGGTAGTATGTTTGAGGAAAGGAACCTGGATGTTTTGGCTCTGAGTGAAACGAAGCTCAAGGGTAAAGGGGAAGAGTGGTTTGGGAATGTCTTGGGAGTAAAGTCAGGGGTTAGTGAGAGGACAAGAGCAAGGGAAGGAGTAGCAGTACTCCTGAAACAGGAGTTGTGGGAGTATGTGATAGAATGTAAGAAAGTAAATTCTCGATTAATATGGGTAAAACTGAAAGTTGATGGAGAGAGATGGGTGATTAATGGTGCATATGCACCTGGGCATGAGAAGAAAGATCATGAGAGATAAGTGTTTTGGGAGCAGCTGAATGAGTGTGTTAGTGGTTTTGATGCACGAGACCGGGTTATAGTGATGGGTGATTTGAATGCAAAGGTGAGTAATGTGGCAGTTGAGGGGATAATTGGTATACATGGGGTGTTCAGTGTTGTAAATGGAAATGGTGAAGAGCTTGTAGATTTATGTGCTGAAAAAGGACTGGTGATTGGGAATACCTGGTTTAAAAAGCGAGATATACATAAGTATACGTATGTAAGTAGGAGAGATGGCCAGAGAGCGTTATTGGATTACGTGTTAATTGACAGGCGCACGAAAGAGAGACTTTTGGATGTTAATGTACTGAGAGGTGCAACTGGAGGGATGTCTGATCATTATCTTGTTGAGGCTAAGGTGAAGATTTGTATGGGTTTTCAGAAAAGAAGAGTGAATGTTGGGGTGAAGAGGGTAGTTAGAGTAAGTGAGCTTGGGAAGGAGACTTGTGTGAGGAAGTACCAGGAGAGACTGAGTACAGAATGGAAAAAGGTGAGAACAATGGAAGTAAGGGGAGTGGGGGAGGAATGGGATGTATTTAGGGAATCAGTGATGGATTGCGCAAAAGATGCTTGTGGCATGAGAAGAGTGGGAGGTGGGTTGATTAGAAAGGGTAGTGAGTGGTGGGATGAAGAAGTAAGATTATTAGTGAAAGAGAAGAGAGAGGCATTTGGACGATTTTTGCAGGGAAAAAATGTAATTGAGTGGGAGATGTATAAAAGAAAGAGACAGGAGGTCAAGAGAAAAGTGCAAGAGGTGAAAAAGAGGGCAAATGAGAGTTGGGGTGAGAGAGTATCATTAAATTTTAGGGAGAATAAAAAGATGTTCTGGGAGGAGGTAAATAAAGTGCGTAAGACAAGGGAGCAAATGGGAACTTCAGTGAAGGGCGCAAATGGGGAGGTGATAACAAGTAGTGGTGATGTGAGAAGGAGATGGAGTGAGTATTTTGAAGGTTTGTTGAATGTGTTTGATGATAGAGTGGCAGATATAGGGTGTTTTGGTCGAGGTGGTGTGCAAAGTGAGAGGGTTAGGGAAAATGATTTGGTAAACAGAGAAGAGGTAATAAAAGCTTTGCGGAAGATGAAAGCCGGCAAGGCAGCAGGTTTGGATGGTATTGCAGTGGAATTTATTAAAAAAGGGGGTGACTGTATTATTGACTGGTTGGTAAGGTTATTTAATGTATGTATGACTCATGGTGAGGTGCCTGAGGATTGGCGGAATGCGTGCATAGTGCCATTGTACAAAGGCAAAGGGAATAAGAGTGAGTGCTCAAATTACAGAGGTATAAGTTTGTTGAGTATTCCTGGTAAATTATATGGGAGGGTATTGATTGAGAGGGTGAAGGCATGTACTGAGCATCAGATTGGGGAAGAGCAGTGTGGTTTCAGAATTGGTAGAGGATGTGTGGATCAGGTGTTTGCTTTGAAGAATGTATGTGAGAAATACTTAGAAAAGCAAATGGATTTGTATGTAGCATTTATGGATCTGGAGAAGGCATATGATAGAGTTGATAGAGATGCTCTGTGGAAGGTATTAAGAATATATGGTGTGGGAGGCAAGTTGTTAGAAGCAGTGAAAAGTTATTATCGAGGATGTAAGGCATGTGTACGTGTAGGAAGAGAGGAAAATGATTGGTTCTCAGTGAATGTAGGTTTGCGGCAGGGGTGTGTGATGTCTCCATGGTTGTTTAATTTGTTTATGGATGGGGTTGTTAGGGAGGTAAATGCAAGAGTTTTGGAAAGAGGGACAAGTATAAAGTCTGTTGGGGATGAGAGAGCTTGGGAAGTGAGTCAGTTGTTGTTCGCTGATGATACAGCGCTGGTGGCTGATTCATGTGAGAAACTGCAGAAGCTGGTGACTGAGTTTGGTAAAGTGTGTGAAAGAAGAAAGTTAAGAGTAAATGTGAATAAGAGCAAGGTTATTAGGTACAGTAGGGTTGAGGGTCAAGTCAATAGTGAGGTAAGTTTGAATGGAGCAAAACTGGAGGAAGTAAAGTGTTTTAGATATGTGGGAGTGGATCTGGCAGCGGATGGAACCATGGAAGCAGAAGTGGATCATAGGGTGGGGGAGGGGGCGAAAATCCTGGGAGCCTTGAAGAATGTGTGGAAGTCGAGAACACTATCTCGGAAAGCAAAAATGGGTATGTTTGAAGGAATAGTGGTTCCAACAATGTTGTATGGTTGCGAGGTGTGGGCTATGGATAGAGTTGTGCGCAGGAGGATGGATGTGCTGGAAATGAGATGTTTGGGGACAATGTGTGGTGTGAGGTGGTTTGATCGAGTAAGTAACGTAAGGGTAAGAGAGATGTGTGGAAATGAAAAGAGCGTGGTTGAGAGAGCAGAAGAGGGTGTTTTGAAATGGTTTGGGCACATGGAGAGAATGAGTGAGGAAAGATTGACCAATAGGATATATGTGTCAGAGGTGGAGGGAACGAGGAGAAGTGGGAGACCAAATTGGAGGTGGAAAGATGGAGTGAAAAAGATTTTGTGTGATCGGGGCCTGAACATGCAGGAGGGTGAAAGGCGGGCAAGGAATAGAGTGAATTGGATCGATGTGGTATACCGGGGTTGACGTGCTGTCAGTGGATTGAACCAGGGCATGTGAAGCGTCTGGGGTAAACCATGGAAAGCTGTGTAGGTATGTATATTTGCGTGTGTGGACGTATGTATATATATGTGTATGGGGGTGGGTTGGGCCATTTCTTTCGTCTGTTTCCTTGCGCTTCCTCGCAAATGCGGGAGACAGCAGAAAAAAAAAAAGTGTTTCTCTCTCTTTTATAATGAGAGAGATTTTCTCAGATGAGCATAGCCCTCTCCATGAGTAGTTAGGTAAAGGCAAATATTTGGTCAGGAATGTAGCTTTCACTGTATGGAGAAGTTTCAGTGACTTGTATATTGACATGCTGTTACAATGACATATCTCCAGAGGAAATGTAGATAGTTAGGTAAGTTTATCATTACATGAGGGTTCCTCTTACAGAGAGGTGTTATTGGCACCAACATGCAGTGTGCAGGGATGACTACAAAAATGTGATCACAAAACATTGTCATGAAAATGATCATACCATAGATCTTGAAAATCCCGTTATTTTATACCCCTCTGCTGATTATGCCACATGGAACATCATTGAATCTGTCTTAATTGCTAATACTAAGAACTTTAATTTGTCCCCAGGCAACTTTAAAGCCCATCCTAGCATTAACTAAATCATTATGAGAGAATTGACTAAACATGAAAAATAATTGTTCAAGACACACCGAGCTACTCAGGTTGACCCCCGCCACATGACCCTGCTCATTCACTGTTCCTTTCAACCATTACTGCTAGACAAAGTGGACAGTGGTTGGTCTGTACTGATTGGTGGTGGATGGTGGTACTCCGTTGTGATGGGATTTAAATAACTATGCTGAATAATGGTACCTGATAAGGTGTATTGTCTCCATGAACCATGTCATGCCACATATATAAAAAAAATTACATGTTAAATAAAATTGCATGAACTCCTGTTGAAGTGCGATTTCACCTTCATAACTTTCATCACAGACAAGTGTGATGATCATATCTATATATTTATTATACTTGATCGCTGTTTCCTGTGTCAGCGAGGTAGCACAAGGAAGCAGACGAAGAATGGCCCATCCACTTATATACGCATATTTATTAAGAGAGACTTTTGGATGTTAATGTGCTGAGAGATGCAACTGGAGGGATGTCTGATCATTATCTTGTGGAGGCAAAGGTGAAGATTTGTATGGGTTTTCAGAAAAGAAGAGAGAATGTTGGGGTGAAGAGGGTGGTGAGAGGAAGTGAGCTTGGGAAGGAGACTTGTGTGAGGAAGTACCAGGAGAGAATGAGTACAGAATGGAAAAAGGTGAGAACAAAGGAGGTAAGGGGAGTGGGGGAGGAATGGGACGTATTTAGGGAAGCAGTGATGAATTGTGCAAAAGATGCTTGTGGCATGAGAAGCAATGGAAGTGGGTTGATTAGAAAGGGTAGTGAGTGGTGGGATGAAGAAGTAAGCTTATTAGTGAAAGAGAAGAGAGAGGCATTTGGACGATTTTTGCAGGGAAAAAATGCAAATGAGTGGGAGATATATAAAAGAAAGAGACAGGAGGTCAAGAGAAAGGTGCAAGAGGTGAAAAAGAGGGCAAATGAGAGTAGGGGTGAGAGAGTATCATTAGATTTTAGGGAGAATAAAAAGATGTTCTGGAAGGAGGTAAATAAAGTGCGTAAGACAAGGGAGCAAATGGGAACTTCAGTGAAGGGGGCTAATGGGGAGGTGATAACAAGTAGTGGTGATGTGAGAAGGAGATGGAGTGAGTATTTTGAAGGTTTGTTGAATGTGTTTGATGATAGAGTGGCAGATATAGGGTGTTTTGGTCGAGGTGGTGTGCAAAGTGAGAGGGTTAGGGAAAATGATTTGGTGAACAGAGAAGAGGTAGTGAAAGCTTTGCGGAAGATGAAAGCCGGCAAGGCAGCAGGTTTGGATGGTATTGCAGTGGAATTTATTAAAAAAGGGGGTGACTGAATTGTTGACTGGTTGGTAAGGTTATTTAATGTATGTATGACTCATGGTGAGGTGCCTGAGGATTGGCTGAATGTGTGCATAATGCCATTGTACAAAGGCAAAGGGGATAAGAGTGAGTGCTCAAATTACAGAGGTATAAGTTTGTTGAGTATTCCTGGTAAATTATATGGGAGGGTATTGATTGAGAGGGTGAAGGCATGTACAGAGCATCAGATTGGGGAAGAGCAGTGTGGTTTCAGAAGTGGTAGAGGATGTGTGGATCAGGTGTTTGTTTTGAAGAATGTATGTGAGAAATACTTAGAAAAGCAAATGGATTTGTATGTAGCATTTATGGATCTGGAGAAGGCATATGACAGAGTTGATAGAGATGCTCTGTGGAAGGTACTAAGAATATATGGTGTGGGAGGCAAATTGTTAGAAGCAGTGAAAAGTATTTATCGAGGATGTAAGACATGTGTACATGTAGGAAGAGAGGAAAGTGATTGGTTCTCAGTGAATGTAGGTTTGCGGCAGGGGTGTGTGATGTCTCCATGGTTGTTTGATTTGTTTATGGATGGGGTTGTTAGGGAGGTGAATGCAAGAGTTTTTGAAAGAGGGGCAAATATGAAGTCTGTTGGGGATGAGAGAGCTTGGGAAGTGAGTCAGTTGTTGTTCGCTGATGATACAGCGCTGGTGGCTGATTCATGTGAGAGACTGCAGAAGCTGGTGACTGAGTTTGGTAAAGTGTGTGAAAGAAGAAAGTTAAGAGTAAATGTGAATAAGAGCAAGGTTATTAGGTACAGTAGGGTTGAGGGTCAAGTCAATTGGGAGGTAAGTTTGAATGGAGAAAAACTGGAGGAAGTAAAGTGTTTTAGATATCTGGGAGTGGATCTGGTAGTGGATGGAACCATGGAAGCGGAAGTGAATCATAGGGTGGGGGATGGAGGGAAAATCCTGGGAGCCTTGAAGAATATTTAGAAGTCGAGAACATTATCTCGGAAAGCAAAAATGGGTATGTTTGAAGGAATAGTGGTTCCAACAATGTTGTATGGTTGCGAGGCTTGGCCTATGGATAGAGTTGTGCGCAGGGGGGTGGATGTGCTGGAAATGAGATGTTTGAGGACAATATGTGGTGTGAGGTGGTTTGATCGAGTAAGTAATGTAAGGGTAAGAGAGATGTGTGGAAATAAAAAGAGCGCTGTTGAGAGAGCAGAAGAGGGTGTTTTGAAATGGTTTGGTCACATGAAGAGAATGAGTGAGGAAAGATTGACCAAGAGGATATATGTGTCAGAGGTGGAGGGAACGAGGAGAAGTGGGAGACCAAATTGGAGGTGGAAAGATGGAGTGAAAAAGATTTCGAGTGATCGGGGCGTGAACATGCAGGAGGGTGAAAGGTGTGCAAGGAATAGAGTGAATTGGATCAATGTGGTATACCGGGGTTGATGTGCTGTCAATGGATTGAATAAGGGCATGTGAAGTGTCTGGGGTAAACCATGGAAAGTTGTGTGGGGCCTGGATGTGGAAAGGGAGCTGTGGTTTCGGGCATTATTGCATGACAGCTAGAGACTGAGTGTGAACAAATGGGGCCTTTGTTGTCTTTTCCTAGCGCTACCTCGCACACATGAGGGGGGAGGGGGATGTTATTCCATGTGTGGTGAGGTGGCGATGGGAATGAATAAAGGCAGACAGTGTGAATTGTGTGCATGTGTATATATGTATGTGTCTGTGGGTGTATATATATATGTGTACATTGAGATGTATAGGTATGTATATTTGCATGTGTGGACGTGTATGTATATTTGCGTGTGTGGACGTGTATGTATATACATGTGTATGGGGGTGGGTTGGGCCATTTCTTTCGTCTGTTTCCTTGCGCTACCTCGCAAACGCGGGAGACAGCGACAAAGCAAAATGATAATAATAATTATTTATTTATTTATTATACTTTGTCGCTGTCTCCCGCATTAGCGAGGTAGCCCAAGGAAAAGACGAAAGAATGGCCCAACCCACCCACATACACATGTATATACATAAATGCCCACACATGCACATATACATACATATACATTTCAATGTATACATACATATACATACACAGACATATACATATATATATATACATATATATTCATCCATGCTGCCTTCATCCATTCCTGCCGCCACCCCACCACACATGAAATGGCATCCCCCTCCCCCCATGTGCATGTGAGGTAGGGCCAGGAAAAGACAACAAAGGCCATATTCGTTCACACTCAGTCTCTAGCTGTCATGTGTAATGCACCGAAACCACGGCTCCCTTTCCACATCCAGGCCCCACAAAACTTTCCATGGTTTACCCTAGACACTTCACATGCCCTGGTTCAATTCATTGACAGCACGTCGACCCAATTCACTCTATTCCTTGCATGACTTTCACCCTCCTGTATGTTCAAGCCCTGATCGCTCAAAATCTTTTTCACTCCATCATTCAACCTCCATTTTGGTCTCTTGCCTCTCCTTCTTTCCCCCACCTCTGATACATATATCCTCTTTGTTAATCTTTTCTCACTCATTCCCTCCATGTGTTCAAGCCATTTCAACACACATTCTTTTTGTTACCACACATCTCTCTTACCCTTTCATTACTTATTTGATCAAACCACCTCACACCACTTATTGTCCTCAAACATTTCATTTCCAACACATCCACTCTCCACTGCACTACCCTATCTATAGCCCATGCTTCACAACCATATAACATTGTTGGAACTACTATTCCTTCAAACATACCCATTTTTGCTCTCCGAGATAACGTTCTTGCCTCCTATATATCCTTCAACGCTCCCAGAACCTTTGCCCCCTCCCCCATCCTGTGACTCGCTTCCTCTTCCATGGTCCCATCTGCTGCTAAGTCCACTCCCAGATATCTAAAACACTTCACTTCCTCTAGTTTTTCTCCATTCAAACTTACCTCCCATACACATAACAATATATACACATATACAGACTTATACATATATACACATGTACATATTCAGATTTACTTGCCTTCATCCATTCCTGCCGCTACCCCGCCCACAGGAAACAGCATCGCTACATATATATATATATATTTATTACACATATTTGCCATTTCCTTCCTTAGTGAGGTAGCGTCAAAACAGAGAACTAAGCTCTATAGGGAAAAATCTTCCCTTGGCTCCCTTCTCTAGTCCTTCTTTTGGAAGAATAAAAACTGGAAGGAAGGATTTTCAGTCCCATGCTCCCACCCCTTTTAGTTGCCTTGTATGACACACTGGGAATGTGAAGGAATTATTCTTTCTTATCCCCAGGGATAAATAGGTATATAGATAGATCGATATAATAACAGTTTTCTTATATTTATATATATTTTTGCTTTGTTGCTGCCTCCTGCGTTAGCAAGGTAGCCCAAGGAAACAGACGAAAGAATGGCCAAACCCACCCACATACACATGTATATACATACACGTCCACACATGCAAATATACATACCTATACATCTCAACGTATACATATATACACACACACAGACATATACATATATACACATGTACATAATTCATAATGTCTGCCTTTATTCATTTCCATCGCCACCCCGCCACACATGAAATAACAACCCCCTCCCCCCACATGTGCACGGGTTAGTGCTAGGAAAAGACAACAAAGGCCACATTCGTTCACACTCGGTCTCCAGCTGTCATGTAATAATGCACCGAAACCACAGCTCCCTTTCCACATCTAGGGCTCACAGAACTTTCCAAGGTTTACCCCAGACGCTTCACACACCCTGGTTCAATCCACTGACAGCATGTTGACCCTGGTATACCACATTGTTACAATTCACGTTATTCCTTGCACGCCTTTCACCCTCCTGCATGTTCGGGCCCCGATCACTCAAAATCTTTTTCACTCCATCTTTCCACCTCCAATTAGGTCTCCCACTTCTCGTTCCCTCCACCTCTGACACATATATCCTCTTGGTCAATCTTTCGTCACTCATTCTCTCCATGTGAACAAACCATTTCAAAACACCCTCTTCTGCTCTCTCAACAACACTCTTTTTATTACCACACATCTCTCTTACCCTATTATTACTTACTCGATCAAACCACCTCACACCACATATTATCCTCAGACATCTCATTTCCAGCACATCCACCCTCCTGCACACAACTCTATTTATAGCCCATGCCTTGCAACCATGTAACATTGTTGGAACCACTATTCCTTCAAACATACCCATTTTTGCTTTCTGAGATAATGTTCTCGACTTCCACACATTCTTCAATGCTCCCAGAACTTTTGCCCCCTCCCTCACCCTATGATTCACTTTTGCTTCCATGGTTCCATCCACTGCCAAATCTACCCCCAGATATCTAAAACACTTCACTTCCTCCAGATTTTCTCCATTCAAACTTACCTCCAAATTGACTTGTCCCTCAACCTTACTGTACCTATGACCTTGCTCTTGTTCACATTTACTCTCAGCTTTCTTCTTTTACATACTTTACCAAACTCAGTCACCAGCTTCTGCAGTTTCTCACCCGAATCAGCTACCAGCGCTGTATGATCAATGAACAACAACTGACTCACTTCCCAAGCTCTCTCATCCACAACAGACTACATACTTGCCCCTCTTTCCAAAACTCTTGCATTCACCTCCCTAACAACCCCATTCATAAACAAAGTAAGCAACCATGGAAACATCACACACCCCTGCCGCAAACCAGCATTCACTGAGAACCAATCACTTTCCTCTCTTCCTACACGTACACAAGCTTTACATCCTTGATAAAAACTTTTCACTGCTTCTAACAACTTGCCCCCACACCATGAATTCTTAATACCTTCCACAGATCATCTCTATCAACTCTATCATATGCCTTCTCCAGATCCATAAATGCTACATACAAATCCATTTGCTTTTCTAAGTTATTTTTGCCCTCTCAATCAGTACCTTCCCATATAATTTCCCAGGAATACTCAACAAACTTATACCTCTGTAATTTGAGCACTCACTTTAATCCCCTTTGCCTTTGTACAATGGCACTATGCAAGCATTCTTCCAATCCTCAGGCACCTCACCATGAGTCATACATATATTAAATAACCTTACCAACCAGTCAACAGTACAGTCACCCCCTTTTTTAATAAATTCCACTGCAATACCATCCAAACCCGCTGCCTTGCCGGCTTTCATCTTCTGCAAAGCTTTTACTACCTCTTCTCTGTTTACCAAGTCATTTTTCCTAACACTCTCACTTCGCACACCACCTCGACCAAAACACCCTATATCTGCCACTCTATCATCAAACACATTCAACAAACCTTCAAAATACTCACTCCATCTTCTCACATCATCACTGCTTGTTATTAGCCCCCCTTCACTGAAGTTCCCATTTGCTCCCTTGTCTTACACACTTTATTTACCTCCCTCCAAAACATCTTTTTATTTTCCCTAAAATTTAATGATACTCTCTCACCCCAACTCTCATTTGCCCTCTTTTTCACCTCTTGCACCTTTCTCTTGACCTCCTGCTTCTTTCTTTTATACATCTCCCAGTCATTTGCATTATTTCCCTGCAAAAATCGTCCAAATTCCTCTCTCTTCTCTTTCACTAATAATCTTACTTCTTCGTCCCACCACTCACTACCCTTTCTAATCTGCCCACCTTCCATGCTTCTCATGCCACAAGCATCTTTTGCGCAAGCCATCACTGCTTCCCTAAATACATCCCATTCCTCCCCCACTCCCCTTACCTCCTGTGTTCTCACCTTTTTCCATTCTGTACTCAGTCCCTCCTGGTACTTCCTCACACAAGTCTCCTTCCCAAGCTCACTTACTCTCACCACTCTCTTCACCCCAACATTCTCTCTTCCTTTCTGAAAACCTCTACAAATCTTCACCTTCGCCTCCACAAGATGATCAGATATCCCTCCAGTTGCACCTCTCAGCACATTAACATCCAAAAGTCTCTCTTTCGCGCGCCTATCAATTAACATGTAATCCAATAACGCTCTCTGGCCATCTCTCCCGCTTACATATGTATACTTATGTATATCTCTCTTTTTAGACCAGGTATTCCCAATCATCAGTCCTTTTTCAGCACATAAATCTACAGTGGATTGAACCAGGGCATGTGAAGCGTCTGGGGTAAACCATGGAAAGTTCTGTGGGGCCTGGATGTGGAAAGGGAGCTGTGGTTTCGGTGCATTATTACACGACAGCTAGAGACTGAGTGTGAACGAATGTGGCCTTTGTTGTCTTTTCTTAGTGCTACCTCACACACATGAGGTGGAGGGGGTTGTTATTTCATGTGTGGCGGGGTGGCGATGGGAATTAATAAAGGCAGACAGTATGAATTATGTACATGTGTATATATGTATATGTCTGTGTGTGTATGTATATCCCTGGGGATAGGGGAGAAAGAATACTTCCCACGCATTCCTCACGTGTCGTAGAAGGCGACTAAAGGGGACGGGAGCGGGGGGGCCAGAAACCCTCCCCTCCTTGTATTTTGACTTTCTAAAAGGGGAAACAGAAGGAGTTACGCGAGGAGTGCTCATCCTCCTCGAAGGCTCAGATTGGGGTGTCTAAATGTGTGTGGATGTAACCAAGATGAGAAAAAAGGAGAGATAGGTAGTATGTTTGAGGAAAGGAACCTGGATGTTTTGGCTCTGAGTGAAACGAAGCTCAAGGGTAAAGGGGAAGAGTGGTTTGGGAATGTCTGGGGAGTAAAGTCAGGGGTTAGTGAGAGGACAAGAGCAAGGGAAGGAGTAGCACTACTCTGAATCAGGAGTTGTGGGAGTATGTGATAGAATGTAAGAAAGTAAATTCTAGATTGATATGGGTAAAACTGAAAGTTGATGGAGAGAGGTGGGTGATTATTGGTGCATATGCACCTGGGCATGAGAAGGAAGATCATGAGAGGCAAGTGTTTTGGGAGCAGCTGAATGAGTGTGTTAGTGGTTTTGATGCACAAGACCGGGTTATAGTGATGGGTGATTTGAATGCAAAGGTGAGTAATGTGGCAGTTGAGGGAATAATTGGTATACATGAAGTGTTCATTGTTGTAAATGGAAATGGTGAAGAGCTTGTAGATTTATGTGCTGAAAAAGGACTGGTGATTGGGAATACCTGGTTTAAAAAGTGAGATATATATAAGTATACATATGTAAGTAGGAGAGATGGCCAGAGAGCGTTATTGGATTACGTGTTAATTGATAGACGCACGAAAGAGAGACTTTTGGATGTTAATGTGCTGAGAGGTATAAAAGAGGTATAAAAGAAAGAGGCAGGAGGTCAAGAGAAAGGTGCAAGATGTGAAAAAGAGGGCAAATGAGAGCTGGGGTGAGAGAGTATCATTAAATTTCAGGGAGAATAAAAAGATGTTTTGGAAGGAGGTAAATAAAGTGCGTAAGACAAGGGAGCAAATGGGAACTTCAGTGAAGGGGGCTAATGGGGAGGTGATAACAAGTAGTGGTGATGTGAGAAGGAGATGGAGTGAGTATTTTGAAGGTTTGTTGAATGTGTTTGATGATAGAGTGGCAGATATAGGGTGTTTTGGTCGAGGTGGTGTGCAAAGTGAGAGGGTTAGGGAAAATGATTTTGTAAATAGAGAAGAGGTAGTAAAAGCTTTACGGAAGATGAAAGCTGGCAAGGCAGCAGGTTTGGATGGTATTGCAGGGGAATTTATTAAAAAGGGGGGTGACTGTATTGTTGACTGGTTGGTAAGGTTATTTAATGTATGTATGATTCATGGTGAGGTGCCTGAGGATTGGCAGAATGCTTGCATAGTGCCATTGTACAAAGGCAAAGGGGATAAGAGTGAGTGCTCAAATTACAGAGGTATAAGTTTGTTGAGTATTCCTGGTAAATTATATGGGAGGGTATTGATTGAGAGGGTGAAGGCATGTACAGAGCATCAGATTGGGGAAGAGCAGTGTGGTTTCAGAAGTGGTAGAGGATGTGTGGATCAGGTGTTTGCTTTGAAGAATGTATGTGAGAAATACTTAGAAAAACAAATGGATTTGTATATGGCATTTGTGGATCTGGAGAAGGCATATGATAGAGTTGATAGAGATGCTCTGTGGAGGGTTTTAAGAATATATGGTGTGGGAGGCAAGTTGTTAGAAGCAGTGAAAAGTTTTTATCGAGGATGTAAGGCATGTGTACGTGTAGGAAGAGAGGAAAGTGATTGGTTCTCAGTGAATGTAGGTTTGCGGCAGGGATGTGTGATGTCTCCATGGTTGTTTAATTTGTTTATGGATGGGGTTGTTGGGGAGGTGAATGCAAGAGTTTTGGAAAGAGAGGCAAGTATGCAGTCTGTTGTGGATGAGAGAGCGTGGGAAGTGAGTCAGTTGTTGTTTGCTGATGATACAGCGCTGGTGGCTGATTCATGTAAGAAAATGCAGAAGCTGGTGACTGAGGTTGGTAAAGTGTGTGAAAGAAGAAAGTTGGGAGTAAATGTGAATAAGAGCAAGGTTATTGGGTGCAGTGGGGTTGAGGGTCAAGTCAATTGGGAGGTAAGTTTGAATGGAGAAAGACTGGAGGAAGTGGAGTGTTTTAGATTTCTGGGAGTAGATCTGGCAGTGGATGGAACCATGGAGGCGGAAGTGAATCATAGGGTGGGGGAGGGGGCGAAAATTCTGGGAGTGTTGAAGAATGTTTAGAAGTCGAGAACATTATCTCGGAAAGCAAAAATGGGTATGTTTGAAGGAATAGTGGTTCCAACAATGTTGTATGGTTGCGAGGCGTGGGCTATGGATAGAGTTGTGCGCAGGAGGGTGGATGTGCTGGAAATGAGATGTTTGAGGACAATATGTGGTGTGAGGTGGTTTGATTGAGTAAGTAATGTAAGGGTAAGAGGGATGTGTGGAAATAAAAAGAGTGTGGTTGAGAGAGGAGAAGAGGGTGTTTTGAAATGGTTTAGTCACATGGAGAGAATGAGTGAGGAAAGATTGACCAAGAGGATATATGTGTCAGAGGTGGAGGGAACGAGGAGAAGTAGGAGACCAAATTTTATGTGGAAAGATGGAGTGAAAAGGAATTTGAGTGATCGGGGCCTGAACATGCAGGAGGGTGAAAGGCAGGTAAGGAGTAGAGTGAATTGGAACGATGTGGTATACCGGGGTCGACGTGCTGTCAATGGATTGAACCAAGGCATGTGAAGCGTCTGGGGTAAACCATGGAAAGTTCTGTGGGGCCTGGATGTGGAAAGGGAGCTGTGGTTTCAGTGCATTATTACATGGCAGCTAGAGACTGAGTGTGAACGAATGGGGCCTTTGGTGTCTTTTCCTAGCGCTACCTCACACACATGAGGGGGGAGGGGGTTGTTATTCCATGTGTGGCAGGGTGGCGATGGGAACAAATAAAGGCAGACAGTATGAATTATGTACATGTGTATATATGTATATGTCTGTGTGTGTATATATATGTGTACATTGAGATGTATAGGTATGTATATTTGCGTGTGTGGATGTGCATGTATATATATGTGTATGTGGGCGGGTTGGGCCATTCTTTCGTCTGTTTCCTTGCGCTAACTCGCTAACGCGGGAGACAGTGACAAAGCAAAATAAATAAATTAATAAATATAGTGTATATATATGTATACGTTGAGATGTATAGGTATGTATATTTGCGTGTTTGGATGTGTATGTATATACATGTGTATGTTGGTGGGTTGGGCCATTCTTTCATCTGTTTCCCTGCGCTACCTTGCTAACGCGGGAGACAGCGACAAAGCAAAATAAAAATAAAGTTAAGATGTATAGGTATGTATATTTGCATATGTGGATGTGTATGTATATACATGTGTATGTGTGTGGGTTGGGCCATTTCTTTCGTCTGTTCCCTTGCGCTACCTCGCAAACGTGGGAGACAGCGACAAAGCAAAATAATAATAATAATATTTAAATATATTATTTTTTTATTTTATTTATTTATTATACTTTGTCGCTGTCTCCCGCGTTTGCGAGGTAGCGCAAGGAAACAGACGAAAGAAATGGCCCAACCCTCCCCATACACATGTATATACATACGTCCACACACGCAAATATACATACCTACACAGCTTTCCATGGTTTACCCCAGACGCTTCACATGCCTTGATTCAATCCACTGACAGCACGTCAACCCCGGTATACCACATCGCTCCAATTCACTCTATTCCTTGCCCTCCTTTCACCCTCCTGCATGTTCAGGCCCCGATCACACAAAATCTTTTTCACTCCATCTTTCCACCTCCAATTTGGTCTCCCTCTTCTCCTCGTTCCCTCCACCTCCGACACATATATCCTCTTGGTCAATCTTTCCTCACTCATTCTCTCCATGTGCCCAAACCACTTCAAAACACCCTCTTCTGCTCTCTCAACCACGCTCTTTTTATTTCCACACATCTCTCTTACCCTTACGTTACTCACTCGATCAAACCACCTCACACCACACATTTTCCTCAAACATCTCATTTCCAGCACATCCATCCTCCTGCGCACAACTCTATCCATAGCCCACGCCTCGCAACCATACAACATTGTTGGAACCACTATTCCTTCAAACATACCCATTTTTGCTTTCCGAGATAATGTTCTCGACTTTCACACATTCTTCAAGGCCCCCAGAATTTTCGCCCCCTCCCCCACCCTATGATCCACTTCCGCTTCCATGGTTCCATCCGCTGCCAGATCCACTCCCAGATATCTAAAACACTTCACTTCCTCCAGTTTTTCTCCATTCAGACTCACCTCCCAATTGACTTGACCCTCAACCCTACTGTACCTAATAACCTTGCTCTTATTCACATTTACTCTTAACTTTCTTCTTCCACACACTTTACCAAACTCAGTCACCAGCTTCTGCAGTTTCTCACATGAATCAGCCACCAGCGCTGTATCATCAGCGAACAACATCTGACTCACTTCCCAAGCTCTCTCATCCCCAACAGACTTCATACTTGCCCCTCTTTCCAAAACTCTTGCATTTACCTCCCTAACAACCCCATCCATAAACAAATTAAACAACCATGGAGACATCACACACCCCTGCCGCAAACCTACATTCACTGAGAACCAATCACTTTCCTCTCTTCCTACACGTACACATGCCTTACATCCTCGATAAAAACTTTTCACTGCTTCTGACAACTTTCCTCCCACACCATATATTCTTAATACCTTCCACAGAGCATCTCTATCAACTCTATCATATGCCTTCTCAAGATCCATAAATGCTACATACAAATCCATTTGCTTTTCTAAGTATTTCTCACATACATTCTTCAAAGCAAACACCTGATCCACACATCCTCTACCACTTCTGAAACCACACTGCTCTTCCCCAATCTGATGCTCTGTACATGCCTTCACCCTCTCAATCAATACCCTCCCATATAATTTACCAGGAATACTCAACAAACTTATACCTCTGTAATTTGAGCACTCACTCTTATCCCCTTTGCCTTTGTACAATGGCACTATGCACGCATTCCGCCAATCCTCAGGCACCTCACCATGAGTCATATATCTATTTATATTTCTTATATTCAGAGCAGACCATTTTTAGAGCTGATGGCATACAAGGGGATCATGTGGTAGGCAGTATATCTATTGAATTTTGAATTCCTTCACAGATACCCATATGCACACTGCTAGATACAGGGTACATTTAAGGAAGTGTGTGTGAGCACACTATTGTCTTGCCTGTAGTTTTGTTTTCATATTTATTAGCTTATGACAGATTTTAAGGGGTGTATGCATACTTTTGCTGTGGTGTTTTAGTATGCACCTTCATTGATTCTCTTGTCTTCATGATTATATTGTACTCATGATTATTTCTGTAGGTTGATTTGCCACGACTACAGGAGAAACTAGATGCTAAGAATGCTCTTCTGTACGTTCGGAAGCCCAAGATTGATTTCACCCCACGTTACCGAATGAAGGGTAAGAGTAATTCTGCACAGAAATTCAAACGTAAGCAGAAAATGAAGGAAAGCCAACAACGTGATTACCTAAAGGCAGCAGTCCTTCAGAGGGAAAACTTTGGCATAGGGAAGACAAAGAAGATTAAGAAGATTGTATCTGAATCAGCTGAAATCCTTGATCGTTTTAAGCCTAAAGAAAAGATGTTACACTGAAATGTTCTAAGTTTGAAATGATTGGGACCAAGCAGTTGCTGGACTAAAGATTTTTAGGAAGTATAGAGAGTGAACATTTCCAGGGATTTTGGTTTCGCAAACACTAGATTAATGCAAGCTAATTTTGTGAGTAAAATTTCTTATTCTAGTTCAGAGCACTTGTTTACTGACACAATCATCAGTTTTGAAGTGAAAATAATAGAAAAGAAATGAATTATCTAACTGTTCCCTTATTATAGAGTAAATTCTAGCTAAGCATTTGTTTGATCAGTGAGGGTTACTGGACTGTATTTTATAAATTGATTACATTTGTAAACTGAATAAAGTAAATGCATGTGAGCAGGAGAGATGGTCAGTGTGCATTACTGAATTACACACCAACTGATAAGCAAGTAAAAGAGAGACTCCTGGATGTGAATGTGCTGAGAGGGACAGATGATGGAATGTCTGATCATTACCCTATGGAGGTGAGGATATAGCTTTGTAGAGGTTTTTGGAGAACAAGAAATGTTATGGGTGAAGAAAGAATGGTGAGAGTAACTAAGAAGTAGCAGGAGTGTAGAATGGCAAAATGTGAGTAAATGAAGCTGGGGGTGTGGGTAAAGGATGGGAGGTATTTAGGGAAGCATTGCTTTACATGTGAAAGATGCATGTGGCATGGGTAAGGTGGGAGGCATGCAGATTAGGAAGAGTAGTGAGTAGTGGGATGATGAAGTAAAGTTGGTGGTAATTTGCTGAACCAGAGAAAATTTGCTAAACTAGTTCAAAATCTGTTATATTTGCTGAACCATGTGAGTTTCTGAACTTTAGAACTCTGGATTTAAGAAATTTTACTATGCTGAAAAATCATGTTAAAATGTATAAATATATTTGATCATTTTGCAATAATGAAAACTATATGTATTCTACCCACTTGATTAATATGTATTGTTTCATTTTTCCCAACCCATGTGCAAAAAATAATGACTACCTGATAAGCTTATTAAAAAACAATATATTGTTTTACTTGAAGATCCTTACAATTGTTAATCATAATTTTGTTTTGTAAGTTGCCAGTTTGCAGTGTTTCCACTGATGGTCCTTTCTTATGAGTATCATTTTGTGTATGACACTCACACTGAAATTCCATATAATTTTATTCTTTTAAACATGCTCAGTACCTGCTTAAAAGAAAAGTAGTTGCATACACTTCACAAATAATTGGAAAAATCGATGTTGAACACCTTCCCTAGCAAAAGGTGATAGGGAATGAAGCAAGGGGAGTGTGTTTAGAATAGGAAATATAATGGGAAGTAGTGATGGTATGTGCAGAGAAGTGTTTGGCATGCAGATGGCGGGGGTTGGGAGGTGAGAAAGTGTATCAAGTGGTTGGATGACAAAATTTATAAGAGAGAAAGGAGAGGTGAATGGCTGTACTTAAAGGGAAGAAGGGCAAGTAATTGGGAGATCTATCTTTATCTCTGATGCCTGTTCCCCCCTGGAACTCCCTCAAAGGGGTGACTACGACAATAGAAACCCCATAACTAGTCCAATTCCACTTCTCAGCCTTTAGTGCCTCACCTCTTACAAGCCACTGGCAAAGGGCATCTCTACTGCAGTGTTTGCAGAGGCTCCTACCTAATGTTCCTGCTGACTATATCTATCTAATATTCCTACCTACTAATTCTACCTAGTGTTTTTACCTAATGCTCCTGCCTAAATGCTTCAGTCAACTACTATCTATTGCTCCTACCATTTTGTCAAAAGACAAAGCTAGCATATACTGCTTACTGCAGGAAAATCTAGATGTAAAAAATGAGTTGTGCGAGTCTAGTGCTGTCAAGTGTTATGTATGACAAGGAGAAATTGTATGTTTGTGGACAGAATTCAAGTAGCCCATGTGTGGGTGGGACAGAAAGAAAAGACAGCTACCTGGGTCAGAGGTGGTGATACTGTTTCCCATGGGGCTGGGTGGCACTAGGTCTGGATGGGGGCAAGTAATTATATGTACATGTGTATGTATATTGATTATTTATTATACTTAATCGCCATCTCCACATAAGCGAGGTAGCGCAAGGAAACAGATGAGGAATGGCCCAATCCACCCACATGCACATGCATATATAAACACCCACACATGCACATACACATATCAATGTATACATACATATTATTTATTTATTTATTTTGCTTTGTCGCTGTCTCCCGCGTTAGCGAGGTAGCGCAAGGAAACAGACGTAAAAATGGCTCAACTCACCCACATACACATGTATATACATACACGTCCAAACACACAAATATACATACCTATACATCTCAACGTAATACATATATATACACACACAGACATATATACACATGTACATAATTCATACTGTCTCCCTTTATTCATTCCCATCGCCACCCCACCATACATGAAATAACAACCCCCTCCCCCGCATGTGCGTAGGTAGCACTAGGAATAGACACAAAGGCCACATTCGTTTACACTCAGTCTCTAGCTGTCATGTATAATTCACTGAAACCACAGCTCCCTTTCCACATCCAGGCCCCACAGAACTTTCCATAGTTTACCCCAGACGCTTCACACGCACTGGTTCAATCCATTGACAGCACATCGACCCCGGTATACCACATCGTTCCAATTCACTCTATTCCTTGCATGCCTTTCACCCTCCTGCATGTTCAGGCCCTGATCACTCAAGATCTTTTTCACTCCATCTTTCCATCGTAATTTGGTCTCCCACTTCTCCTCGTTCCCTCCACCTCTGACACATATATCCTCTTGGTCAATCTTTCCTCACTCATTTTCTCCGTGTAACCAAACCATTTCAAAACACCCTCTTGTGCTCTCTCACCTACACACATTTTACTACCACACATCTCTCTTACCCTATTATTACTTACTCGATCAAACTACCTCACACCACATATTGTCCTCAAACATCTCACATCCAGCACATCCACCCTCCTCTGTACAACTCTATTTATAGCCCATGCCTCGCAACCATATAACATTGTTGGAACTACTATTCCTTCAAACATACCCATTTTTGCTTTCCGAGATAATGTTTTCGACTTCCACACATTCTTCAACGCTCCCAGAACTTTCACCCCCTCCCCCACCCTAAGATTCACTTCTGCTTCCATGGTTCCATCCGCTGCCAAATCCACTCCCAGATATCTAAAACACTTCACTTCCTCCAGTTTTTCTCCATTCAAACTTACCTCCCAATTGACGTGTCCCTCAACCCTACTGTACCTGATAACCTTGTTCTTATTCACATTTACTCCCAGCTTTCTTCTTTCACACACTTTACCAAACTCAGTCACCAGCTTCTGCAGTTTCTCACACGAATCAGCCACCAACACTGTATCATCAGCGAACAACAACTGACTCACTCACTAAGCTCTCTCATCCACACAGACTTCATACTTGCCCCTCTTTCCAAAACTCTTGCATTCACCTCCCTAACAACCCCATCCATAAACAAATTAAACAACCATGGAGACATCACACACCCCTGCCGCAAACCAACATTCACTGAGAACCAAACACTTTTCTCTCTTCCTACACGTACATATGCCTTACATCCTCGATAAAAACTTTTCACTGCTTCTAACAACTTGCCCCCACACCATATATTCTTAATACCTTCAAAAGAGCATCTCTATCAACTCTATCATATGCCTTCTCCAGATCCATAAATGCTACATACAAATCCATTTGCTTTTTTAAGTATTTCTCATATTCATTGTTCAAAGCAAACACCTGATCCACACATCCTCTACCACTTCTGAAACCCCACTGCTCTTCCCCAATCTGATGCTCTGTACATGCCTTCACCCTCTCAATCAATACCCTCCCATATAATTTACCAGGAATACTCAACAAACTTATACCTCTGTAATCTGAGCACTCACTTTTATCCCCTTTGCCTCTGTACAATGGCACTATGCAAGCATTCCGCCAATCCTCAGGCACCTCACCATGAGTCATACATACATTAAATAACCTTACCAACCAGTCAACAATACAGTCACCCCCTTTTTTAGTAAATTCCACTGCAATGCCATCCAAACCCGCTGCCTTGCTGGCTTTCATCTTCCGCAAATCTTTTACTACCTCTTCTCTGTTTACCAAATCATTCTCCCTAACCCTCTCACTTTGCACACCACCTCGACCAAAACACCCTATATCTGCCACTCTATCCTCAAACACATTCAACAAACCTTCAAAGTACTCACTCCATCTCCTTCTCACATCACCACTACTTGTTATCACCTCCCCATTAGCCCCCATTCACTGAAGTTCCCATTTGTTCCCTTGTCTTACACACTTTATTTACCTCCTTCCAGAACATCTTTTTATTCTCCCTAAAATTTAATGATACTCTCTCACCCCAGCTCTCATTTGCCCTCTTTTTCACCTCTTGCACCTTTCTCTTGACCTCCTGCCTCTTTCTTTTATACATATCCCAATTATTTGCACTGTTTCCCTGCAAAACCCATCCAAATGCCTCTCTTTCTTCTCTTTCACTAACAATCTTACTTCTTCATCCTACCACTCACTACCCTTTCTAATCTGCCCACCTTCCACGGTTCTCATGCCACAAGCATCTTTTGTACAAGCCATCACTGCTTCCCTAAATACCTACCATTCCTCCCCCACTCCCCTCACTTTCTCTGTTCTCACCTTTTTCCATTCTGCACTCAGTCTCTCCTGGTTCTTCCTCAAACAAGTCTCCTTCCCAGGCTCACTTACTCTCACCACTCTCTTTACCCCAACATTCTCTCTTCTTTTCTGAAAACCTCTTCAAATCTTCACCTTCGCCTCCACAAGATAATGATCAGACATCCTCCAGTTGCACCTCTCAGCACATTAACATCCAAAAGTCTCTCTTTCACGCACCTAACAACACATAATCCAATAACGCTCTCTGGCCATCTCTACTACTTACATAAGTGTACTTATGTATATCTTTTTTTTTTGTTTAAACCAGGTATTCCCAATCACCAGTCCTTTTTCAGCACACAAATCTACAAGCTCTTTGCCATTTCCATTTTCAACACTGAACACCCCATGTACGCCAATTATTTCCTCAATTGCCACATTAGTCACCTTTGCATTCAAATCACCCATCGCTATAATCCGGTCTTGTGCATCAAAACTACTACCACTCACTCAGCTGCTCCCAAAACACTTGCCTCTCATGATCTTTCTTCTCATGCCCAGGTGCATAGGCACCAATAATGATTACCCATCTCTCTCCATCCACTTTCAGTTTTACCCATATCAATCTAGAGTTTACTTTCTTGCGCTCTATCCCATACTCCCACCACTTCTGTTTCAGGAGTAGTGCTACTCCTTCCCTTACTCTTGTCCTCTCACCAACCCCTGGCTTTACTCCCAAAACATTACCAAACCACTCTTCCCCTTTACCCTTGAGCTTCGTTTCACTCAGAGCCAAAACATCCAGGTTCCTTTCCTCAAACATACTACCTACCTCTCCTTTTTTCTCATCTTGGTTACGTCCACACACATTTAGACAACCCAATCTGAGCCTTCGTGGAGGATGAGCACTCCCTGCATGATTCCTTCTTCTGTTTCCCCTTTTAGAAAGTTAAAATACAAGGAGGGGAGGGTTTCTAGCCCCCCCTCTCCCGTCCCCTTTATTTGCCTTTACGACACGTTAGGAATGCTTGGGAAGTATTCTTTCTTCCCTATCCCCAGGGATATATATATATATATATATATATATTTATATATATATATATATATATATATATATATATATATATATATATATATATATATTATTATTATTATTATTATTATACTTTGTCGCTGCCTCCCGCATTTGCGAGGTAGCGCAAGGAAACAGACGAAAGAAATGGCCCAACCCCCCCCATACACATGTATATACATACATCCACACACGCAAATATACATACCTACACAGCTTTCCATGGTTTACCCCAGACGCTTCACATGCCTTGCTTCAATCCACTGACAGCACGTCAACCCCGGTATACCACATCGCTCCAATTCACTCTATTCCTTGCCCTCCTTTCACCCTCCTGCATGTTCAGGCCCCGATCACACAAAATCTTTTTCACTCCATCTTTCCACCTCCAATTTGGTCTCCCTCTTCTCCTTGTTCCCTCCACCTCCGACACATATATCCTCTTGGTCAATCTTTCCTCACTCATCCTCTCCATGTGCCCAAACCACTTCAAAACACCCTCTTCTGCTCTCTCAACCACGCTCTTTTTATTTCCCTACATCTCTCTTACCCTTACGTTACTCACTCGATCAAACCACCTCACACCACACATTGTCCTCAAACATCTCATTTCCAGCACATCCATCCTCCTGCGCACAACTCTATCCATAGCCCACGCCTCGCAACCATACAACATTGTTGGAACCACTATTCCTTCAAACATACCCATTTTTGCTTTCCGAGATAATGTTCTCGACTTCCACACATTCTTCAAGGCCCCCAGAATTTTCGCCCCCCTCCCCCACCCTATGATCCACTTCCGCTTCCATGGTTCCATCCGCTGCCAGATCCACTCCCAGATATCTAAAACACTTCACTTCCTCCAGTTTTTCTCCATTCAAACTCACCTCCCAATTGACTTGACCCTCAACCCTACTGTACCTAATAACCTTGCTCTTATTCACATTTACTCTTAACTTTCTTCTTCCACACACTTTTCCAAACTCAGTCACCAGCTTCTGCAGTTTCTCACATGAATCAGCCACCAGCGCTGTATCATCAGCGAACAACAACTGACTCACTTCCCAAGCTCTCTCATCCCCAACAGACTTCATACTTGCCCCTCTTTCCAAAACTCTTGCATTTACCTCCCTAACAACCCCATCCATAAACAAATTAAACAACCATGGAGACATCACACACCCCTGCCGCAAACCTACATTCACTGAGAACCAATCACTTTCCTCTCTTCCTACACGTACACATGCCTTACATCCTCGATAAAAACTTTTCCCTGCTTCTAACAACTTTCCTCCCACACCATATATTCTTAATACCTTCCACAGAGCATCTCTATCAACTCTATCATATGCCTTCTCCAGATCCATAAATGCTACATACAAATCCATTTGCTTTTCTAAGTATTTCTCACATACATTCTTCAAAGCAAACACCTGATCCACACATCCTCTACCACTTCTGAAACCACACTGCTCTTCCCCAATCTGATGCTCTGTACATGCCTTCACCCTCTCAATCAATACCCTCCCATATAATTTACCAGGAATACTCAACAAACTTATACCTCTGTAATTTGAGCACTCACTCTTATCCCCTTTGCCTTTGTACAATGGCACTATGCACGCATTCCGCCAATCCTCAGGCACCTCACCATGAGTCATACATACATTAAATAACCTTACCAACCAGTCAACAATACAGTCACCCCCTTTTTTAATAAATTCCACTGCAATACCATCCAAACCTGCTGCCTTGCCGGCTTTCATCTTCCGCAAAGCTTTCACTACCTCTTCTCTGTTTACCAAATCATTTTCCCTAACCCTCTCACTTTGCACACCACCTCGACCAAAACACCCTATATCTGCCACTCTATCATCAAACACATTCAACAAACCTTCAAAATACTCACTCCATCTCCTTCTCACATCACCACTACTTGTTATCACCTCCCCATTTGCGCCCTTCACTGAAGTTCCCATTTGCTCCCTTGTCTTACGCACTTTATTTACCTCCTTCCAGAACATCTTTTTATTCTCCCTAAAATTTAATGATACTCTCTCACCCCAACTCTCATTTGCCCTCTTTTTCACCTCTTGCACCTTTCTCTTGACCTCCTGTCTCTTTCTTTTATACATCTCCCACTCAATTGCATTTTTTTCCCTGCAAAAATCGTCCAAATGCCTCTCTCTTCTCTTTCACTAATACTCTTACTTCTTCATCCCACCACTCACTACCCTTTCTAATCAACCCACCTCCCACTCTTCTCATTCCACAAGCATCTTTTGCGCAATCCATCACTGATTCCCTAAATACATCCCATTCCTCCCCCACTCCCCTTACTTCCATTGTTCTCACCTTTTTCCATTCTGTACTCAGTCTCTCCTGGTACTTCCTCACACAGGTCTCCTTCTCAAGCTCACTTACTCTCACCACCCTCTTCACCCCAACATTCACTCTTCTTTTCTGAAAACCCATACAAATCTTCACCTTAGCCTCCACAAGATAATGATCAGACATCCCTCCAGTTGCACCTCTCAGCACATTAACATCCAAAAGTCTCTCTTTCGCAAATATATATATATATATATATATATATATATATATATATATATATATATATATATATATATATATACTTATTTTTTATTTTTTTTCTTTGTCGCTGTCTCCCGCGTTTGCGAGGTAGCGCAAGGAAACAGACGAAAGAAATGGCCCAACCCACCCCCATACACATGTATATACATACGTCCACACACGCAAATATACATACCTACACAGCTTTCCATGGTTTACCCCAGACGCTTCACATGCCCTGATTCAATCCACTGACAGCACGTCAACCCCGGTATACCACATCGATCCAATTCACTCTATTCCTTGCCCTCCTTTCACCCTCCTGCATGTTCAGGCCCCGATCACACAAAATCTTTTTCACTCCATCTTTCCACCTCCAATTTGGTCTCCCACTTCTCCTCGTTCCCTCCACCTCCGACACATATATCCTCTTGGTCAATCTTTCCTCACTCATTCTCTCCATGTGCCCAAACCATTTCAAAACACCCTCTTCTGCTCTCTCAACCATGCTCTTTTTATTTCCACACATCTCTCTTACCCTTATGTTACTTACTCGATCAAACCACCTCACACCACACATTGTCCTCAAACATCTCATTTCAAGCACATCCATCCTCCTGCGCACAACTCTATCCATAGCCCACGCCTCGCAACCATACAACATTGTTGGAACCACTATTCCTTCAAACATACCCATTTTTGCTTTCCGAGATAATGTTCTCGACTTCCACACATTCTTCAAGGCTCCCAGGAATTTCTCCCCCTCCCCCACCCTATGATCCACTTCCGCTTCCATGGTTCCATCCGCTGCCAGATCCACTCCCAGATATCTAAAGCACTTTACTTCCTCCAGTTTTTCTCCATTCAAACTTGCCTCCCAGTTGACTTGAACCTCAACCCTACTGTACCTAATAACCTTGCTCTTATTCACATTTATATATATATATATATATATATATATATATATATATATATATATATATATATATATATATATATATTTTTTTTTTTTTTTTTTTTTTTTCATACTATTCGCTATTTCCCGCGATAGCGAGGTAGCGTTAAGAACAGAGGACTGGGCCTTTGAAGGAATATCCTCACCTGGCCCTCTTCTCTGTTCCTTCTTTTGGAAAAAAAAAAAAAAAAACGAGAGGGGAGGATTTCCAGCCACCCGCTCCCTTCCCTTTTAGTCGCCTTCTACGACACGCAGGGAATACGTGGGAAGTATTCTTTCTCCCCTATCCCCAGGGATAATATATATATATATATATATATATATATATATATATATATATATATATATATATATATATATAGGGCCTTTGTGGAATATCCTCACCTGGCCCCCCTCTGTTCCTTCTTTTGGAAAAAAAAAAAAAAAAAAGAGAGGGGAGGATTTCCAGCCTCCCGCTCCCTTCCCTTTTAGTCGCCTTTTACGACACGCAGGGAATACGTGGGAAGTATTCTTCATCCCCTATCCCCAGGGATAATATATATATATATATATATATATATATATATATATACATACTGACACAAGGACAAGAGTCGAGGCAACACGGGTTTAAACCACACGCTTGTGTTAGTTCTGGCGCAGACATATTCGGACTAGACCATAGTTAGACTGACTCAGGGTGAAAATGAATATTTCTTGTAAAATTAACCGACTTTTTTTTTTTTTATAGTACAAGTGATTTGGTTGCGTTTTTTTAAGCACCCAGAGACATGGGTCCCTGTAGGTGATGTCGTCGACTGACAGACGTTTGGCCCAGCGTTACCCCCAGACCAGGTGGGTGTGGAGGACGATGCAGATGTTTTTAGCAGTGACTCGTTTCTCCTATGTTAGGTGCCCCACTTAACTTATGAATACACACACACACACACACACACACACTTACACACACACACACATGTGCGACTCTCTCCCCTTTTTGTACAAATAGGTTATTACATATGTGTGTTTTTGAGTCATGAAGATGATTGAATGAGGGATTATGTCAGTGATGTGGAGGGTGATGGCAGTGCAGGGACGGTGGTAGTAGCATCTCTGGAGTGGTGGTAGGAAGTGTTGGGGGCGGTAGTAGCTTTGTGGTGTTGGTGGGTGGTGGTGATGGTACATACAGGACCGGTTCTTCGAAAGTGGAAGGTTCGAGAAGTGTGTGGCGTTTTCTTTTTCTAT
>NC_092264.1:21798673-21810106 GCF_036320965.1 Panulirus ornatus
CAATCATCAGTCCTTTTTCAGCACATAAATCTACAAGCTCTTCACCATTTCCATTTACAACACTGAACACCCCATGTATACCAATTATTCCCTCAACTGCCACATTACTCACCTTTGCATTCAAATCACCCATCACTATAAGTTTGTTGAGTATTCCTGGTAAATTATATGGGAGGGTATTGATTGAGAGGGTGAAGGCATGTACAGAGCATCAGATTGGGGAAGAGCAGTGTGGTTTCAGAAGTGGTAGAGGTTGTGTGGATCAGGTGTTTGCTTTGAAGAATGTATGTGAGAAATACTTAGAAAAGCAAATGGATTTGTATGTAGCATTTATGGATCTAGAGAAGGCATATGATAGAGTTGATAGAGATGCTCTGTGGAAGGTATTAAGAATATATGGTGTGGGAGGAAAGTTGTTAGAAGCAGTGAAAAGTTTTTATCGAGGATGTAAGGTATGTGTACGTGTAGGAAGAGAGGAAAGTGATTGGTTCTCAGTGAATGTAGGTTTGCAGCAGGGGTGTGTGATGTCTCCATGGTTGTTTAATTTGTTTATGGATGGGGTTGTTAGGGAGGTAAATGCAAGAGTTTTGGAAAGAGGGGCAAGTATGAAGTCTGTTGGGGATGAGAGAGCTTGGGAAGTGAGTCAGTTGTTGTTCGCTGATGATACAGCACTGGTGGCTGATTCATGTGAGAAACTGCAGAAGCTGGTGACTGAGTTTGGTAAAGTGTGTGGAAGAAGAAAGTTAAGAGTAAATGTGAATAAGAGCAAGGTTATTAGGTACAGTAGGGTTGAGGGTCAAGTCAATTGGGAGGTGAGTTTGAATGGAGAAAAACTGGAGGAAGTGAAGTGTTTTAGATATCTGGGAGTGGATCTGGCAGCGGATGGAACCATGGAAGCGGAAGTGGATCATAGGGTGGGGGAGGAGGCGAAAATTCTGGGGGCCTTGAAGAATGTGTGGAAGTCGAGAACATTATCTCGGAAAGCAAAAATGGGTATGTTTGAAGGAATAGTGGTTCCAACAATGTTGTATGGTTGCGAGGCATGGGCTATGGATAGAGTTGTGCGCAGGAGGATGGATGTGCTGGAAATGAGATGTTTGAGGACAATGTGTGGTGTGAGGTGGTTTGATCGAGTGAGTAACTTAAGGGTAAGAGAGATGTGTGGAAATAAAAAGAGCGTGGTTGAGAGAGCAGAAGAGGGTGTTTTGAAGTGGTTTAGGCACATGGAGAGAATGAGTGAGGAAAGATTGACCAAGAGGATATATGTGTTGGAGGTGGAGGGAACGAGGAGAAGAGGGAGACCAAATTGGAGGTGGAAAGATGGAGTGAAAAAGATTTTGTGTGATCGGGGCCTGAACATGCAGGAGGGTGAAAGGAGGGCAAGGAATAGAGTGAATTGGAGCGATGTGGTATACCGGGGTTGACGTGCTGTCAGTGGATTGAATCAAGGCATGTGAAGCATCTGGGGTAAACCATGGAAAGCTGTGTAGGTATGTATATTTGCGTGTGTGGACGTATGTATATACATGTGTATGGGGGGGGGGTTGGGCCATTTCTTTCATCTGTTTCCTTGCGCTACCTCGCAAACGCGGGAGACAGCGACAAAGTATAATAATAAAAATATATATATATATATATATATATATATATATATATATATATATATATATATATATATATATATATATATATATACCTCGCAAACGCGGGAGACAGCGACAAAGCAAAAAAAAAAAAATATATATATATATATATATATATATATATATATATATATATATATATATATATATATATATATATATATATATATTATTTATATTCATTTTGCTTTGTCGCTGTCTCCCATGTTAGCGAGGTAGGGCAAAGAAACAGACAAAAGAATGGCCCAACCCACCCACATACACATGTATATACATACACGTCCACACACGCAAATATACATGCCTATACATCTCAATGTATACATATGTATACACACACAGACACATACATATATACACATGTACATAATTCATACCATCTGCCCTTATTCATTCCCATCGCCACCCCGCCTCACATGAAATAACAACCCCTTCCCCCCTCATGTGTGTGAGGTAGCGCTAGGAAAAGACGACAAAGGCCACATTTGTTCACACTCAGTCTCTAGCTGTCATGTAATAATGCACCGAAACCACAGCTCCCTTTCCACATCCATGCCCCACAGAACTTTCCATGGTTTACCCCAGACGCTTCACATGCCCTGGTTCAATCCACTGACAGCCCGTCGACCCCGGTATACCACATTGTTCCAATTCACTCTATTCCTTGCACGCCTTTCACCCTCCTGCATGTTCAGGCCCCGATCACTTAAAATCTTTTTCACTCCATCTTTCCACCTCCAATTTTGTCTCCCACTTCTCCTCGTTCCCTCCACCTCTGACACATATATCCTCTTGGTCAGTCTTTCCTCACTCATTCTCTCCATGTGACCAAACCATTTCAAAACACCCTCTTCTGCTCTCTCAACCACACTCTTTTTATTACCACACATCTCTCTTACCTTATTATTACTTAGTCTTTCAAACCACCTCACACCACATATTGTCCTCAAACATCTCACTTCCAGCACATCCATCCTCCTACGCACAACCCTATCCATAGCCCACGCCTCGCAAGCATACAACATTGTTGGAACCACTATTTCTTCAAACATACCCATTTTTGCATTCTGAGATAATGTTCTCGACTTCCACACATTCTTCAAGGCTCCCAGAATTTTCGCCCCCTCCCCCACCCTATGATTCACTTCCTTTTCCATGGTTCCATCTGCTGCCAAATCCACTCCCAGATATCTAAAACACTTCACTTTCTCCAGTTTTTCTCTATTCAAACTTACCTCCCAAATGACTTGACCCTCAACCATACTGTAGCTAATAACCTTGCTCTTATTCACATTTACTCTCAACTTTCTTTTTTCACACACTTTACCAAACTCAGTCACCAGCTTCTGCAGTTTCTCACAGGAATCAGCCACTAGCACTGTACATCAGCGAACAACAACTTACTCACTTCCTAAGTTCTCTCATCCACAACAGACTGCATACTTGCCCCTCTTTCCATATATATATATAAGTGTATATGAGTGGATAGGCCATTCTTTGTGTGTTTCCTAGTGCTACCTCGTTGATGCGGGAAACAGAGAGAGAGTGAGTGAGGATGTTACCAGACTCTGGCTGTTTGTGTTACAGCAGAAGTGAAAAGTCAGCTTTGGCAAGGTTTTACCAATGTCAGTGGATGAAAAGGAGTGCAATTTCATAACGAACTTGTACTCCATAAAGAGTCAGTAAGTTCTGTGCTACTGGTTATAGTGCAGCCATGAAACTGCATAAGCCCCATAAAGGGGGTCCTGGGGTTATGTAATCAAAAAGACTTGCCTTTACCTAACTTCTCAGGATCCCCTTTTTCAGGACTTATGCAAATTTCAGGAAGCCAGTTGTATCCACTGAGTAAGACCACAAGTCAAAGGATGTGGTTTTATTGTAGGTACATTTTTGTGGGATAATTGAGGAAGAAGTGTTCTGTTGTAAATGAAAAGGATAGATCTCAGGTATGAGGTGTCTTCTGATATGTTGAATCGGTGTTTGTAATGCTGGAGAAATGGGTGGTGTTCTGACTGTAGACAAGAAAGGATAACAAACTTTTTTGGTTTTGTAGTTTCAGTTGGATGTACATCTGGCGGAGTAGAATATAACTCTTTTAAGTTCTTAGAGATGTTATCAGAGATAGTCCCCACAGCTTGAATATGAGTTTAAGAAAAATTACTTAACCACAGCCATTTAAAACCAGCACATCTGAGGCATTTAAACTTTGATATGATGCTAAGGGTTTCAGATATTGTTGTGTTGCTGCCATTTTGAGCCACAGCACAGTCTGTGTGCCATTGAATCATGCTCCACCTTCATTTTCTTCTGCTTTTCTTGGGTATTGAGTCTTTCTCTACTGTTATAATTCAAAATATTATTTGAAAACACACTTCATGGCCTCTTGATGTGTCCATATATGATAGTTGGCTGTTATATCATCAAAGTGCCAAAAAAATCATACTTTGGGTGGGATATAAACTCTGCGACTTTCCCATCATTGTTTTCTCTGGGTAACTGAACTCTTTTTGTGTGGGAAGTACTCTTACTGGACATGAGAAAATTCATAACCACAAGTACAAATTCTAAGAGTAGTGGCAACAATACCTTTCCCACTAACTACCATCCCTTGTATGGTGCAGCATAGCACATAGAGGGCTTAGATTGGGTTGAGGAGAGGAGTGGTGGTCTAAAATACTCGTTGAGTCCTGAGAGTATGAACACATTTAGATAATGTGTTTTTTGTGGATGGGGAGATAAGCAAAATGTAAGGCAAGGGTTTTGTGTTTTTGCAAAGAACAGGGTACTGGTCATGTTGAGTGAGATAGTATTGTAAGTATTTTTGTTTTGTTTTGCAATTAATGAATGACTGTAGATTAGCACCTAAAGACAGTTCTGAGTTCTGTTTTTTGTGGTTTGTAGTTTTGTTGTATTTGCTTTGTTTATTGACCAGGCAAATAAGAAACAGTTTAGGATGGAGCAAATGAAATGCTCATAGAGAATACAGAGGGATTATTTTTCTTGTATAAATCTAATGCCAGTAAGTGTTCTCAGGGAATTTAGCTTTGGTATGGATTTTGTATTAATGCTTTTTGGGGAGTAGGAAGTGAGTCATTTGGGTGTCATATGTAATAATTAGATTAGTTCATATTTTGTTGAGTAGGAGCGGTTGATAATTCAGGGTTATGGAAGGATGCAAGTTGGATTGATGTCTGACCTGGTTAAAGAAAGTAAGAGTGGATTTCTATGGGGATGCAAGCATTGTGTTTAGGGTGTTAGGTGTTACATTCTTGTTGGTGCCTTTGTGTAGTCAGGGTGTTGTGATTATGAGGTCATCTGCATATGAGAGGACTTTCAGTCTGTGGTTTGCAGATAATGAAGGAAAGTCATGTGGAAGAATTTTCAAGAGGCCTGAAACAAGAACTGATCCATGGGGGGTTTAATTGTAGAGCTTGAAAATTTTGGTGAAACTTTATGAAAAACTCAGGCATAGCAACCATCTCTGAAGTAAGCTCATAGCTTTTTTGTAATCTATGTGGAGTGTAGAAAGTGTTGAATGCCTTTCTGATATCTATTGTTGGTAATACTGGGTGAAAGGTTGGTTATGGTTAGTTGAAGCCATCTAAGATTTGCTTTGTTGGGTTTGTACAATGTGGTGGTGGGTTATTAGGTTTACATCCATGTTATGTGGATGAAAGTGTGATATTTTAGTTGTTACTGTTGTAGAATGGGTTTTCCAAGAGTTTTGGTATAGATGATAATGATATGTGATTGCAGGAGGAGGGGTAGAAGGAGGTGTGGAGGGTTTTTAGAGGGTTACTTTGGCAGGTTTCCTGATGTTTTGGATTTTTTTGTGTAATCAGGAATGGTTGAAGATTTTACAATGAAAGGGGTTGATATGAGAGGAATACTACTTTTGATATAGGGAAATAGAGTGGAAGAGTGCTGGAGGGATAGAAATGGTGGAAGAATACATGGAATGGTGTATGCTAGGGAGGCATGTAAAGAAAGGGATAAGGGGAGACTCTTTTGCCATGGCCATTCCCTTGATGGGGAGTTCTCAAAGGGAATGGGCATCAGTGATATATAGATATATAGATAATTGAAAATTTTAGGAAGTGCTTGGGTCATTACTGGACCAAAGTGTCTAATATGGAAGTTTGATTTGTTGTCAGGACCTGTTGCAGGGAGGTTTTTCAGGGTTATTACCAAGTTGCGAATGTCAGTAAGATTGAAGGGTGGATGAAGAGCTGTGTCTTGGTGTACTTTTTTAGGTTTTTAAAGATTGTTCCTTTTGAGGGTGTGTGGTATGCGTGTGACATTTTTGAGTATTTCTTTTATGAGCAAATTGTGCCTTCTTTTGGATGTGGGTTAGAAGTGCATCATGTATGGGAACAAAGTCAATGTAGGAGGTGCTAATGTTTTGTACCATTCACTAGAGTCAGGTGATGCTGGTTCTGTATTCATTGTATTTGAGAAGTAGTGCTGGTTTGGTGTTTGTATTTCAGTAACTAGGTTAGTGATGGTGTTGTTGAGGGTTTAGATTTTATTTGTTGTCTGTTTTGTCAGAAAGTGTTTCTTTGTATGTCAGGACTACTTTCTGTGAGTGTGGTATTATTTTTTTAAGTTCAATTAATGATATTGAATTGGGAGATGGCATGGTCTAGGGATGAGAAATTATCTAAGGTGAGATTTTAGACCTTAGATTATTTTTTATGGTGACTGAGTGGTCTTTGTATGGAGCAGTGTTAGTGAGCATAAGGGGTCTTGGGCTTATAATTCCAGGACCCCTTATCTAGGGGCTCCTGCAGCTATGCTCAGTAGCAGGGACAGGATGGATTCCTTTGAAATCATTTAAGAAGTTCTTTAAAAGGACAGTACACTGATTCAGCAACTGATGAAGTAGAGTCTTGCATAAGGTGACTTTTCACTTCAAGCAGACAGAGAATTGTAATGTATATGTGGTAATAAAAAGAGTGTGGCGGAGAGAGCAGAAGAGGGTGTGTTGAAATGGTTTGGTCACATGGAGAGAATGGGTGAGGAAAGACTGACAAAGAGGATATATGTATCAGAGGTATAGGGAATGAGGAGAGGTGGGAGACCAAATTGGAGGTGGAAGGATAGAGTGAAAAAGATTTTAAGCAATCGGGGCCTGAACATACAGGAGGGTGAAAGGCATGTAAGGAATAGAGTGAACTGGATTGATGTGGTATACTGGGGTCAACGTGCTGTCAATGGATTGAACCAGGGCATGTGAAATGTCTGGGATAAACCAAGGAAAGTTTTGTGAGTCTGGATGTGGAAAGGGAGCTGTGGTTTTGGAGCATTACACATGACAGCTAGAGACACTGTGAGCAAATGTGACCCGTTTTGTCTTTTCCTAGTGCTGCCTCATGTGAGGGGTGGTGCTATTTCATGTGTGGCGGGGTGGCGATGGAAATGGATGAAGGCAGCAAGTATGAATATGTACATGTGTGTATATATGTATATGTCTGTGTATGTATATGTGTGTATACGTTGAAACGTATATGTATGTATATGTGCATATATGGGGATTTATGTATATATGTTTGTGTGTATATGAGTGGTTGGGCCATTCTTCTTCTGTTTCCTTGCGCTATCTCACTGATGTGAGAAACAGCGATTAAGTATAATAATAACAATAATAATGATAATAATAATGATGATAATAATAATAACAAAATATATGTATATTTTGTTTTAGATATCTGGGAGTGGATCTGGCAGCGGATGGAACCATGGAAGCGGAAGTGAATCATAGGGTGGGGGAGGGGGCGAAAATCCTGGGAGCCTTGAAGAATGTGTGGAAGTCGAGAACATTATCTCAGAAAGCAAAAATGGCTATGTTTGAAGGAATAGTGGTTCCAACAATGCTGTATGGTTGTGAGGCGTGGGCTATAGATAGAGTTGTGTGCAGGAGGGTGGATGTGCTGGAAATGAGATGTTTGAGGACAATATGTGGTGTGAGGTGGTTTGATCGAGTAAGTAATGTAAGGGTAAGAGAGATGTGTGGAAATAAAAAGAGCGTGGTTGAGAGAGCAGAAGAGGGTGTTTTGAAATGGAGAGAATGAGTGAGGAAAGATTGACCAAGAGGATATATGTGTCGGAGGTGGAGGGAACGAAGAGAAGTGGGAGACCAAATTGGAGGTGGAAAGATGGAGTGAAAAAGAGTTTGAGTTAGCGGGGCCTGAACATGCAGGAGGGTGAAAGGCGGGCAAGGAATAGAGTGAATTGGATCGATGTGGTATACCGGGGTCGACGTGCTGTCAATGGATTGAATCAGGGCATGTGAAGCGTCTGGGGTAAACCATGGAAAGTTCTGTGGGGCCTGGATGTGGAAAGGGAGCTGTGGTTTCAGGCATTATTGCATGACAGCTAGAGACTGAATGTGAACGAATGGGGCCTTTGTTGTCTTTTCCTAGCGCTACCTCACACACATGAGGGGGGAGGGGGATGTTATTCCATGTGTGGCGAGGTGGCGATGGGAATGAATAAAGGCAGACAGTGTGAACTGTATGCATGTGTATATGTGTATGTGTCTGTGTGTGTATATATACGTGTACATTGAGATGTATGGGTATGTATATTTGCATGTGTGGACGTGTATGTATATACATGTGTATGGGGGTGTGCTGGGCCATTTCTTTCGTCTGTTTCCTTGCGCTACCTTGCAAATGCGGGAGACAGCGACAAAGCAAAATAAATATAAATAATACATATATACACACACACAAATGATTCCCAACTTATGACCTATGCAACTTACGATCATCTGCACATATGACCAGAAAAAAACATAAATTATGAAATATAAGTAAATATAGAAATTACACTTGGTTGTACATCTGCTGGTGCTAATGGCTGTTTGCATTTGATAGTGAATGTCATACGATTCCAGCATCATGTACATCACAGCCTCTCTCTCAGTTCTCGCTATCAGTCACCATTCAGTAAGCTCACATTATTCAAGTGTATCTAACGAATTTTTGTGCTGGATCGAACCATTTTTGTATTAAACCCCAAAGAAGATGACGACTAAGAGGAAAACCCATTACACATTGATATATCTGGCAAGGAGCCAAGGAAGATGCTCAATTTGTAATTGAAAATGAAGGTAATCATCCAATAAGAAAGGAAAAAAGCAGAAAAAATATGAATATAAAAAATATACATAAATATGAAAATTACATTCGGTCATGTGTCTGTTAGTGGTAAGGGCTATGTGTGTATGATAGCAAATATCAGACAATACTGTCATTGTGTACATTACAGCATCTCTCTCAATTCTCACTCTCAGTAAGCATGCATTATTCAAGTGTATCTAATGAATTTTTGAGTAGGATTAAGCCATTTTTGTATTAAGCCCTAAAGATGATGACCAAAAGGAAAAACCCATCACAAGTTGATGAATCTGGCAAGAAGCCAAGGAAGATGCTTGATTTGGAATTGCAAATGGACCCAATATGTAGAGGGAAAAAGTTAATGTGATTGCACATGATCTACAGTTGTCCTATTTGAGTCTCCACAATTTTTAAGGATAAAGAAATAATACCTGAAGCAGTGAAAGGTTTGGCAAGTATGAAGTCAATGATGATCACAAAGCAACAAGAGCACATCCATGAAATGGAGAAATTGTTGATGCTGTGGAGGGAAGATCAAATTAAAAAATGTGTACCATTAAGCTTACTAACAATTCAGGTGAAGGCTAGAAGTCTTTATTAAACTTTGAAGGAGCAAGTGAGAGAGGATTGAAGGAGCAAGTGGGAGGGGATTACATCGAGGATTTCACAGCAAGTCATGGTTGGCTAAACAGATTTAAAAGAAGATATAGCTTGCACAGTGTTCAGAGTCACAGGTGAAGCAGCAAGTGGATGACTCAATCTTGAACTAAAGAATCTTAAATAAAAGGTGAAATGAAACTACAGAATCATATAATAAAACTGGTTGATAAAAAAGGAGATAATCATGATAGAAATCGAGGATAAAAGAATGCTGTATAAGTACACGAATTCTACATACCATACTGACATACGTCCAACTTGCATTCATTTTGAGATCTGACAAGTCACTCTGAACGGAACTCAAACGTATGTCAGGGAGGATCTGTATATAAGTTATTTATATATATATAAATACCATGTATGACTCATGGTGAGGTGCCTGAGGATTGACAGAATGCTTGCATAGTGCCAGTGTACAAGGCAAAGGGGATAAAAGTGAGTGCTAAAATTACAGAGGTATAAGTTTGTTGAGTATTCCTGGGAAATTATATGGGTGGGTATTGATTGAGAGGGTGAAGGCATGTACAGAGCATCAGACTGGGGAAGAGTAGTGTGGTTTCAGAAGTGGTAGAGGATGTGTGGATCAGATGTTTGCTTTGCAGAATGTCTGTGAGAAATACTTAGAAAAGCAAATGGATTTGTATGTAGCATTTATGGATCTGGAGAAGGCATATGATAGAGTTGATAGAGATGCTCTGTGGCAGGTATTAAGAATATATGGTGTGGGAGGCAAGTTGTTAGAAGCAGCAAAAAGTTTTTATTGAAGATGTAAGGCATGTGTACATGTAGGAAGAGAGGAAAGTTATTGGTTCTCAGTGAATATTGGTTTGCGGCTGGGGTGCGTGATGTCTCCATGGTTGTTTAATTTGTTTATGGATGGAGTTGTTAGGGAGGTGAATGCAAGAGTTTTGGAAATAGGGGCAAGTATGCAGTCTGTTGTGGATGAGAGAGCTTGGGAAGTGAGTCAGTTGTTGTTCGCTGATGATACAGCGCTGGTGGCTGATTCATGTGAGAATCTGCAGAAGCTGGTGACTGAGTTTGGTAAAGTGCGTGAAAGAAGAAAGCTGAGAGTAAATGTGAATAAGAGCAAGGTTATTAGGTACGGTAGGATTGAGGGACAAGTTAATTGGGGGGTAAGTTTGAATGGAGAAAAACTGGAGGAAGTGAAGTGTTTTAGATATCTGGGAGTGGATTTGGCAGCGGATGGAACCATGGAAGCAGAAGTGAATCATAGGGTGGGGGAGAAACAAAAGTTCTGGGAGCGTTGAAGAATGTGTGGAAGTTGAGAACATTATCTTTGAAAGCAAAAATGGGTACGTTTGAAGGAATAGTGGTTCCAACAATGTTATATGGTTGCGAGGCGTGGGCTATGGATAGAGTTGTATGGAGGAGGGTGGATGTGCTGGAAATGAGATGTTTGAGGACAATATGTGGTGCGAGGTAGTTTGATAGAGTAAGTAATGAAAGGGTAAGAGAGATATGTGGTAATAAGAAGAGTGTGGTTGAGAGAGCAGAAGAGTGTGTTTTGAAATGGTTTGGTCACATGGAGAGAATGAGTGAGGAAAGATTGACCAAGAGGATATATGTGTCAGAGGTGGAGGGAACGAGGAGAAGTGGGAGACCAAATTGGAGGTGGAAAGATGGAGTGAAAAAGATTTTGAGTGATTGGGGCCTGAACATGCAGGAGGGTGAAAGGCATGCAAGGAATAGAGTGAATTGGAATGATGTGGTATACCGGGTTTGACATGCTGTCAGTGGATTGAACCAGGGCATGTGAAGCATTTGGGGTAAACCATGGAAAGTTCTATGGGGCCTGGATGTGGAAAGGGAGTTGTGGTTTCGGTGCATTATACATGACAGCTGGAGACTGAGTCTGAACGAATGTTGCCTTTATTGTCTTTTCCTAGCACTACCTTGCACACTTGAGGGGGGAGAGGGTTGATATTTCATGTGTGGCGGGGTGGCGACAGGAATGAATAAAGGCAGACAGTACGAATTATGTAAATGTG
>NC_092264.1:21810206-21871173 GCF_036320965.1 Panulirus ornatus
GTTGAACAAAGGCTACATCCACTCCATCCATTCTCTAGCTGTCATGTGCTATGCACCAAAACCACAGCTCCTTATCCACAACTAGGCCCCAAAGACCTTTCCATGTTTTCCTCCCGACACTTCACATGCCGTGGTTCAGTCCACTTTTGACATATATTCTCTTTGTATCTATCAATATATTATTGTTCTTTTTTTAATAACTCTTGATTGCTGTTTCCTGCATTAGTGGGGTAGCGCCAGGAAACAGAGGAAGAAAGACCCATCCCCATACATATACATACACACACACGTGTGTGCGTGTAGGTCCAAGTCAGCCCACTGCCAACTCAGACTAAGCTGTTAGCATTCCCAGCTACCACACAAAAGGTCTGGGTTTGAATCCTTGCTGTTGAGGGGAATTATGTGTTCTATGAAAAGTGCATGTTCCTATACCACCAAGTTTGACAGTATCATTCTTTTTTTTTATACTTTGTTGCTGTCTCCCGTGTTAGCGAGGTAGCACAAGGAAACAGACGAAAGAATGGCCCAACCCACCCACATACACCTGTATATACATACACATCCACACATGCATATGTACATACCTATACATTTCAATGTATACATATACATACATACACAGACTTATGCATATATACACATGTACATACTTCATACTTGCTGCCTTTATTAATTCCCGTTGCCACTCTGCCACACCTGAAATGACACCCCCCTCCCCCCACACGTGCATGAGGTAACACTAGGAAGGGACAACAAAGGTCACATTCATTCACACTCGGTCTCTAGCTGTCATGCATAATGCACCGAAACCACAGCTCCCTTTCCACATTCAGGCCCTTTACCCCAGAGGCTTCACATGCCCTGGTTCAATCCATTGACAGCACATCGACCCCAGTATATCCTTCCAATTCACTCTATTCCTTGCACGCCTTCCACCCTCCTGCATGTTCAGGGCCCCGATCACTCAAAATCTTTTTCACTCCATCCTTCCACCTCCAATTTGGTCCCCCACTTCTCCTCGTTCTCTCCACCTCTGACACATATATCTTCTTTTGTCAATCTTTCCTCACTCATTCTCTCCATGCGACCAAACCATTTCAATACACCCTCTTCTGCTCTCTCAACCACGCTCTTTTTATTACCACACATCTCTCTTACCCTTTCATTACTTACTCGATCAAACCACCTCACACCACATATTGTCTTTAAACATCTCATTTCCAACACATCTACCCTCCCTTGCACAACCCTATCTATAGCCCATGCCTCGCAACCACATATCATTGTTGGAACCTCTATTCCTTCAAACACCCATTTTTGCTTTTCAAGATAATGTTCTTGTCAGCCCACTGCCAACTCAGACCAAGCTGTTAGCATTCCCAGCTACCACACAAAAGGTCTGGGTTTGAATCCTTGCTGTTGAGGGGAATTATGTGTTCTATGAAAAGTGCATGTTCCTATACCACCAAGTTTGACAGTATCATTCTTTTTTTTTTATACTTTGTTGCTGTCTCCCGTGTTAGCGAGGTAGCACAAGGAAACAGACGAAAGAATGGCCCAACCCACCCACATACACCTGTATATACATACACATCCACACATGCATATGTACATACCTATACATTTCAATGTATACATATATATACATACACAGACTTATACATATATACACATGTACATACTTCATACTTGCTGCCTTTATTAATTCCCGTTGCCACACCGCCACACCTGAAATGACACCCCCCTCCCCCCACACGCGCATGAGGTAACACTAGGAAGGGACAACAAAGGCCACATTCATTCACACTCGGTCTCTAGCTGTCATGCATAATGCACCGAAACCACAGCTCCCTTTCCACATTCAGGCCCTTTACCCCAGATGCTTCACATGCCCTGGTTCAATCCATTGACAGCACATCGACCCCAGTATAGCCTTGCTGTTGAGGGGAATTATGTGTTCTATGAAAAAAGCATGTTCCTATACCACCAAGTTTGACAGTATCATTCTTTTTTTTTATACTTTGTTGCTGTCTCCCGTGTTAGCGAGGTAGCACAAGAAAACAGATGAAAGAATGGCCCAACCCACCCACATTCACCTGTATATACATACACATCCACACATGCATATGTACATACCTATACATTTCAATATATACATATATATACATACACAGACTTATACATATATACACATGTACATACTTCATACTTGCTGCCTTTATTAATTCCCGTTGCCACACCGCCACACCTGAAATGACACCCCCTTCCCCCCACACGCGCATGAGGTAACACTAGGAAGGGACAACAAAGGCCACATTCATTCACACTCGGTCTCTAGCTGTCATGCATAATGCACCGAAACCACAGCTCCCTTTCCACATTCAGGCCCTTTACCCCAGATGCTTCACATGCCCTGGTTCAATCCATTGACAGCACATCGACCCCAGTATAGCCTTGCTGTTGAGGGGAATTATGTGTTCTATGAAAAAAGCATGTTCCTATACCACCAAGTTTGACAGTATCATTCTTTTTTTTTATACTTTGTTGCTGTCTCCCGTGTTAGCGAGGTAGCACAAGAAAACAGATGAAAGAATGGCCCAACCCACCCACATTCACCTGTATATACATACACATCCACACATGCATATGTACATACCTATACATTTCAATATATACATATATATACATACACAGACTTATACATATATACACATGTACATACTTCATACTTGCTGCCTTTATTAATTCCCGTTGCCACCCCGCCACACCTGAAATGACACCCCCCTCCCCCCACATGTGCATGAGGTAACACTAGGAAGGGACAACAAAGGCCACATTCATTCACACTCGGTCTCTAGCTGTCATGCATAATGCACCGAAACCACAGCTCCCTTTCCACATCCAGGCCCTTTACCCCAGATGTTTCACATGCCCTGGTTCAATCCATTGACAGCACATCAACCCCAGTATATCCTTCCAATTCACTCTATTCCTTGCATGCCTTTCACCCTCCTGCATGTTCAGGCCCTAATCGCTCAAAGTCTTTTTCACTCCATCCTTCCACCTCCAATTTGGTCCCCCACTTCTTGTTCTCTCCACCTCTGACACATATATCCTCTTTTGTCAATCTTTCCTCTCTCATTCTCTCCATGCGACCAAACCTTTCCAATACTCCCTCTTCTGCTCTCTCAACCACGCTCTTTTTATTACCACACATCTCTCTTACCCTTTCATTACTTACTCGATCAAACCACCTCCCACCACATATTGTCTTTAAACATCTCATTTCCAACACATCTACCCTCCTTTGCACAACCCTATCTATAGCCCACGCCTCGCAACCACATATCATTGTTGGAACCTCTATTCCTTCAAACACCCATTTTTGCTTTTCAAGATAATGTTCTTGCCTTCCACACATTCTTCAACACTCCCAGATCCTTCGCTCCCTTCCCCACCCTGTGACTTCCGCTTCCATAGTTCCATCCACTGCCAAATCCACTCCAAGATATCTAAAACACTTCATTTCCTCCAGTGTTTCTCTATTCAAACTTACCTCCCAATGGACTTGTCCCTCAACTCTACTGAACCTAATAACCTTGCTCTTATTCACATTTACTCTCAGCTTTCTTCTTTCACACACTTTACCAACCTCAGTCACCAGCTTCTACAGTTTCTCACCTGAATCAGCCATCAGCACTGTATCATCAGTGAACACCTGACTTACTTCCCAAGCCCTCTCATCCACAACAGACTGCATACTTGCCCCTCTCTCTCCAGAACTCTTGCATTCACCTCCCTAACAATCCCATCCGTAAACAAATTAAACCACCATGGAGACATCATGCACCCCTGCTGCAAACCGACATTCACTGGGAACCAATCACTTTCCTCTGTTCCTACTTGAACACATGCCTTACATCCTTGATAAAAACTTTTCAATGCTTCTAGCAACTTACCTCCCACACCATATCCTCTTAATACCTTGCACAGAGAACAAATGGGAACATCGGTGAAGGAGGCTAATGGGGAGGTAATAACAAGTAGTGGTGATGTGAGAATGAGTTGGAGTGATTATTTTGAAGGTTTCTTGAATGTGTTAGATGATAAAGTGGCAGATATAGGGTGTTTTGGTTGAGGTGGTGTGTGAAGTGAGAGGGTCAGGGAGAATGGTTGGTAAACAAAAGAGGTAGTGAAAGCTTTGTGGAAGATAAAAGCCAGCAAGGTGGCGGGTTTGGATGGTATTGCAGTGGAATTATTAGAAAAGGGGGTGACTGTGTTGTTGACTGGTTGGTGAGAATATTCAGTGTATGTATGGCTCATGGTGAAGTGCCTGAGGATTGGCGGAATGCATGCATAGTGCCATTGTACAAAGGCAAAGGGGATAAAGGTGAGTGTTCAAATTACAGAGGTATCAGTTTGTTGAGTATTCCTGGGAAATTATATGGAAGGGTATTGATTGAGAGAGTGAAGGTATTTACAGAGCATCAGATTGGGGAAGAGCAGTGTGGTTTCAGAAGTGGTAGAGGATGTGTGGATCAGGTGTTTGCTTTGAAGAATGTATTTGAGAAATACTTAGAAAAACAGATGGATTTGTATGTAGCATTTATGGATCTGGAGAAGGCATATGATAGAGATGTTCTGTGGAAGTTTGACAATAAGTTCAGTAAAACTGCTGACTACTGGTAATGTGAGTCTGATGGGACGTGACTGGTCTAGACCCTGTTGCTCATGGATGCGAGATGAAGGGTATTCTTGTATGAGTAATCAAAGTCATTTCCCTACTAGGGGCCATCATAGTGGAGCAGTTAGCATTCCCAGTTACCATGTAAAAGGTCCCTATTCGAATCCATGTTATTGGAGGGCATTATGTGTTCTATGAAAAGTAAGCGTTCATATGCACTATATTCATGTTCATATATCTCCACGTTTGACAGTAAGTTCTGTAAAATTGCTGATTACTGTTAATGTGAGCCTGATAGGATTTGACCAGTGTAGACCCTATTGCTCATGGATTTGAGACAAAGGGTATTTGATTACCGGTAATCATATAGTCATTTCCCTACTAGGGGCAATTATAGCTGAGTGGTTAGTGTTCCAACGAAAGGTCCAGGTTCGAATCCTTGCTGTTGGAGGGCATTATGTGTTTTATGAAAAGTGCGATTCATATGTACTTTATTGTGTGTGTATATATATATATATATATATATATATATATATATATATATATATATATTTGTATGTAGCATTTATGGATCTGGAGAAGGCATATGATAGAGTTGATAGAGATGCTCTGTGGAAGGTATTAAGAATATATGGTGTGGGAGGCAAGTTGTTAGAAGCAGTGAAAAGTTTTTATCGAGGATGTAAGGCATGTGTACGTGTAGGAAGAGAGGAAAGTGATTGGTTCTCAGTGAATGTAGGTTTGCGGCAGGGGTGTGTGATGTCTCCATGGTTGTTTAATTTGTTTATGGATGGGGTTGTTAGGGAGGTAAATGAAGAGTTTTGGAAAGAGGGGCAAGTATGAAGTCTGTTGGGGATGAGAGAGCTTGGGAAGTGAGTCAGTTGTTGTTCGCTGATGATACAGCGCTGGTGGCGGATTCATGTGAGAAACTGCAGAAGCTGGTGACGGAGTTTGGTAAAGTGTGTGGAAGAAGAAAGTTAAGAGTAAATGTGAATAAGAGCAAGGTTATTAGGTACAGTAGGGTTGAGGGTCAAGTCAATTGGGAGGTGAGTTTGAATGGAGAAAAACTGGAGGAAGTGAAGTGTTTTAGATATCTGGGAGTGGATCTGTCAGCGGATGGAACCATGGAAGCAGAAGTGGATCATAGGGTGGGGGAGGGGGCGAAAATCCTGGGAGCCTTGAAAAATGTGTGGAAGTCGAGAACATTATCCCGGAAAGCAAAAATGGGTATGTTTGAAGGAATAGTGGTTCCAACAATGTTGTATGGTTGCGAGGCATGGGCTATGGATAGAGTTGTGCGCAGGAGGATGGGTGTGCTGGAAATGAGATGTTTGAGGACAATGTGTGGTGTGAGGTGGTTTGATCGAGTAAGTAACGTAAGGGTAAGAGAGATGTGTGGAAATAAAAAGAGCGTGGTTGAGAGAGCAGAAGAGGGTGTTTTGAAATGGTTTGGGCACATGGAGAGAATGAGTGAGGAAAGATTGACCAAGAGGATATATGTGTCGGAGGTGAAGGGAACGAGGAGAAGAGGGAGACCAAATTGGAGGTGGAAAGATGGAGTGAAAAGGATTTTGTGTGATCGGGGCCTGAACATGCAGGAGGGTGAAAGGAGGGCAAGGAATAGAGTGAATTGGAGCGATGTGGTATACAGGGGTTGACGTGCTGTCAGTGGATTGAATCAAGGCATGTGAAGCGTCCGGGGTAAACCATGGAAAGCTGTGTAGGTATGTATATTTGCGTGTGTGGACGTGTGTATGTACATGTGTATGGGGGGGGGGGGTTGGGCCATTTCTTTCGTCTGTTTCCTTGCGCTACCTCGCAAACGCGGGAGACAGCGACAAAGTATTAAAAAAAAAAAAAAAAAAAAATATATATATATATATAATATATATATATATATATATATATTTCTCTTTCATACTATTCTCCATTTCCCGCATTAGCGAGGTAGCGTTGAGAACAGAGGACTGGGCCCTTGAGGGAATATCCTCACCTGGGCCCCTTCTCTGTTCCCTCTTTTGGAAAATTTAAAAAAAAAGTGAGAGGGGAGGATTTCCAGCTCCCCGCTCCCTCCCCTTTTAGTCGCCTTCTACGACACGCAGGGAATACGTGGGAAGTATTCTTTCTCCCCGATCCCCAGGGATAATATATATATATATATATATATATATATATATATATATATATATATATCAGGGCATGTGAAGCATCTGGGGTAAACCATGGAAAGCTGTGTGGGGCCTGGATGTGGAAAGGGAGCTGTGGTTTCGGGCATTATTGCATGACAGCAAGAGACTGAGTGCGAACGAATGAGGCCTTTGTTGTCTTTTCCTAGCGCTACCCCACACACATGAGGGGGAGGGGGATGGTATTCCATGTGTGGCGAGGTGGCGATGGGAATGAATAAAGGCAGACAGTGTGAATTGTGTGCATGGGTATATATGTATGTGTCTGTGTGTGTATGTATATTTGTACATTGAGATGTATAGGTATGTATATTTGCGTGTGTGGACGTGCCGATTTTCCGGCACTCTTGGTTCCAAAGCCTTGTTGGATTAATTTGCCGGACCAACTGTGGTCACATAATACTAATTCATCTACACACCTCTAACCCACTAATTATACATCTCCCATGTGTCTAAAGTATACCATGGACTGCAAGAAATTTAAATTAAACATTTATTAAATGTTTATGCACCCTAAGATGGTAGGTCTATCCTTAGATTGTTTGATTCCAGTGGCATATCTAGGGTATGGCAGGAGCCCTGGGTGCCACTTGAAGGGGGGCGCCAGTGGCGTAATGGTGTTCTGGATACAGACAATGATTCGGATCTTAAAGATTTAGATTTCATGATTGTGAAAATATATCTTTGGCATTTGGAATCACATTGATATCATTATTAGCTCAATAGTTATTCACAAATATTTATATTTCTATAATGGCGTCTTGGATCCAGACAATGATTCGGATCACTCCCAAAATCTAAGCAATTGGCCCTTGTGTCATTTCTCACTTTCCCAGAAAATTTCATAAAAATTTGCTCATATCTTTTGTTAAAAGTTTCTCACAGACAAACAAATGCTGGTAAAAACATAATCTCCTTGGTGGAGGTAATGAAAATGAAAAATATTGGTGTCTTATGTTTGGACAGGGGTGCAATTTCAGTGCTTTCCATAGGTGCTATTTCCCCTAGATATGCCTGTTTGAATCCTGTGGGGTCTTCTTTGTCTTCTGTGGTTAAGTGTTTTCCTAGGTGTACATTTCCAGAATAATGCAGTTTCGCATGCTTTATAGACCTGCTCATGACGAAGGTGCTCATCAGCCATGAGTTTCACAAATTCATCCACATACTCGGCAGCTCCTTTGTGGTTTGCAGACAGCTTTTCTCTGCACACTTTATTCAAGGAAATTCCATGATGCTTCTTGAATCTTTGAAGCCATCCTTCACTATAGTCATGCTCCATGTAATTTAAGTTCTTTACGAAACAACGTAGCCTGGTCCATTATCATGCTACCTAACAAGTCCACTACATCACTCCAACGCTGTCAAAACCATTCCATCTTCACTCGATTGTGCTCAGTACTCTTACCATCTTTCATAGTTTTTCTGATTGTCACATGCTTCTTGGTATTGCTGTCTGCATAGAATTTCAGTATTTTCTCCCTTTGATTCTTTATATTATAAACAGTTGATGAACCACTACTGGCTTACCCATCGAAACACCACGGTCAATTTTTCATCAGTTCTACTTTATCTTGGATCGATATGGACTGGTGTTTACATTTGACACCACGACTGACACTCTCATATGTCTTAGAAGCCATAGCTAAGGTTAGATTTAAGCAAAATAAGCTAAGAATCTCACAGAATTGTGGTATCACCACAAAAAAGTGCAGTGTAAAGAATGTAAATTAATGTGCCGTGCACACAATGCCATCTATGGCCACCCAGTAAACTAGTCTGGTGGCTGCGGTAATTTCAAGTTCCCTGATGTAATTTTGTCTGGACTAAAGGAGGTGCTGGACTATCACTTGCCAGAAAATTGGTGGTGTACCTGTATATATATATATATATATATATATATATATATATATATATATATATATATATATATATATATATATTTTTTTTTTTTTTTGCCGCTGTCTCCCGCGTTTGCGAGGTAGCGCAAGGAAACAGACGAAAGAAATGGCCCAACCCACCCCCAGACACATGCCTTGATTCAATCCACTGACAGCACGTCAACCCCGGTATACCACATCGCTCCAATTCACTCTATTCTTTGCCCTCCTTTCACCCTCCTGCATGTTCAGACCCCGAAAACACAAAATCTTTTTCACTCCATCTTTCCACCTCCAATTTGGTCTCCCTCTTCTCCTCGTTCCCTCCACCTCCGACACATATATCCTCTTGGTCAATCTTTCCTCACTCATTCTCTCCATGTGACCAAACCATTTCAAAACACCCTCTTCTGCTCTCTCAACCACGCTCTTTTTATTTCCACACATCTCTCTTACCCTTATGTTACTTACTCGATCAAACCACCTCACACCACACATTGTCCTCAAACATCTCATTTCCAGCACATCCATCCTCCTGCGCACAACTCTATCCATAGTCCACGCCTCGCAACCATACAACATTGTTGGAACCACTATTCCTTCAAACATACCCATTTTTGCTTTCCGATATAATGTTCTCGACTTCCACACATTCTTCAAGGCTCCCAGAATTTTCGCCCCCTCCCCCACCCTATAATCCACCTCCGCTTCCATGGTTCCATCTGCTGCCAGATCCACTCCCAGATATCTAAAACACTTCACTTCCTCCAGTTTTTCTCTATTCAAACTCACCTCCCAATTGAATTGACCCGCAACCCTACTGTACCTAATAACCTTGCTCTTATTCACATTTACTCTTAACTTTCTTCTTTCACACTTTACCAAACTCAGTCACCAGCTTCTGCAGTTTCTCACATGAATCAGCCACCAGCGCTGTATCATCAGCGAACAACAACTGACTCACTTCCCAAGCTCTCTCATCCCCAACAGACTTCATACTTGCCCCTCTTTCCAAAACTCTTCCATTCACCTCCCTAACAACCCCATCCATAAACAAATTAAACAACCATGGAGACATCACACACCCCTGCCGCAAACCTACATTCACTGAGAACCAATCACTTTCCTCTCTTCCTACACGTACACATGCCTTACATCCTCGATAAAAACTTTTCACTGCTTCTAACAACTTGCCTCCCACACCATATATTCTTAATACCTTCCACAGAGCATCTCTATCAACTCTATCATATGCCTTCTCCAGATCCATAAATGCTACATACAAATACATTTGCTTTTCTAAGTATTTCTCACATACATTCTTCAAAGCAAACACCTGATCCACACATCCTCTACCACTTCTGAAACCACACTGCTCTTCCCCAATCTGATGCTCTGTACATGCCTTCACCCTCTCAATCAATACCCTCCCATATAATTTGCCAGGAATACTCAACAAACTTATACCTCTGTAATTTGAGCACTCACTCTTATCCCCTTTGCCTTTGTACAATGGCACTATGCACGCATTCCGCCAATCCTCAGGCACCTCACCATGAGTCATACATACATTAAATAACCTTACCAACCAGTCAACAATACAGTCACCCCCTTTTTTAATAAATTCCACTGCAATACCATCCAAACCTGCTGCCTTGCCGGCTTTCATCTTCCGCAAAGCTTTTACTACCTCTTCTCTGTTTACCAACTCATTTTCCCTAACCCTCGCACTTTGCACACCACCTCGACCAATACACCCTATATCTGCCACTCTATCATCAAACACATTCAACAAACCTTCAAAATACTCACTCCATCTCCTTCTCACATCACCACTACTTGTTATCACCTCCCCATTTGCGCCCTTCACAGATGTTCCCATTTGCTCCCTTGTCTTACGCACTTTATTTATCTCCTTCCAGAACATCTTTTTATTCTCCCTAAAATTTAATGATACTCTCTCACCCCAACTCTCATTTGCCCTTTTTTTCACCTTTTTTTTTTCATTTTTTTTTTTGTCGGTGTCTCCCGCGTTTGCGAAGTAGCGCAAGGAAACAGACGAAAGAAATGGCCCAACCCACCCCCATACACATGTATATACATACGTCCACACACGCAAATATACATACCTACACAGCTTTCCATGGTTTACCCCAGACGCTTCACATGCCTTGGTTCAATCCACTGACAGCACGTCAACCCCGGTATACCACATCACTCCAATTCACTCTATTCCTTGCCCTCCTTTCACCCTCCTGCATGTTCAGGCCCCGATCACAAAAAATCTTTTTCACTCCATCTTTCCACCTCCAATTTGGTCTCCCTCTTCTCCTCGTTCCCTCCACCTCCAACACATATATCCTCTTGGTCAATCTTTCCTCACTCATTCTCTCCATGTGCCCAAACCATTTCAAAATACCCTCTTCTGCTCTCTCAACCACGCTCTTTTTATTTCCACACATCTCTCTTACCCTTACTTTACTTACTCGATCAAACCACCTCACACCACACATTGTCCTCAAACATCTCATTTCCAGCACATCCATCCTCCTGTGCACCACTCTATCCATAGCCCACGCCTCGCAACCATACAACATTGTTGGAACCACTATTCCTTCAAACATACCCATTTTTGCTTTCTGAGATAATATAGGGGAGAAAGAATACTTCCCACGTATTCCTTGCGTGTCGTAGAAGGCGACTAAAAGGGGAGGGAGCAGGGGGCTGGAAATCCTCCCCTCTTGTTTTTTTATTTAATTTTCCAAAATAAGGAACAGAGAAGGGGGCCAGGTGAGGATATTCCCTCAGAGGCCCAGTCCTCTGTTCTTAACGCTACCTTGCTAATGCGGGAAATGGCGAATAGTTTGAAAGAAAGAAAGATATAATATATATATATATATATATATCTTCTCTCTTTCAAACTATTCGCCATTTCCCGCATTAGCGAGGTAGCGTTAAGAACAGAGGACTGGGCCTTTGAGGGACTACCCTCACCTGGCACAATTCTCTGTTCCTTCTTTTGGAAAATCAAAAAAAAAAAAAAAAAAGAACCGAGAGGGGAGGATTTCCAGCGCCCCGCTCCCTCCCCTTTTAGTCGCCTTCTACGACACGCAGGGAATACGTGGGAAGTATTCTTTCTCCCCTATCCCCAGGGATAAGATATATATATATATATATATATATGTATATATATATATATATATATATATATATATATATATATATATATATATATATACAGGGTTTATCCCTGGGGATAGGGAAGAAAGAATACTTCCCACGTATTCCCTGCGTGTCTTAGAAGGCGACTAAAAGGGAAGGGAGCGGGGGGGTTGGAAATCCTTCCCTCTTGGTTTTTTTTTTAATTTTCCAAAGGAAGCAATGGAGAGGGGGGTCATGTGAGGGTAATCACTCTAAGGGCCAGTCCTCTGTTCTTAATGCTACCTCGCTGATGCAGGAAATGGCGAATAGTATGAAAGAAAGAAAGTATATATATATATATATATATATTTTCTTTCTTTCTTTCAAACTATTCGCCATTTCCCGCATTAGCGAGGTAGCGTTAAGAACAGAGGACTGGGCCTTTGAGGGAATACCCTCACCTGGCCCAATTCTCTGTTCCTTCTTTTGGAAAATTAAAAAAAACGAGAGGGGAGGATTTCCAGCCCCCCGCTCCCTCCCCTTTTAGTCGCCTTCTACGACACGCAGGGAATACGTGGGAAGTATTCTTTCTCCCCTATCCCCAGTTGATATACTGTCCTAAAAACAAATAAATATTAAGGTACATAGTCATAGACAGATTTCTCTTCAAGTTCAGAGCTAGATCAAATTCTAGGTTATACCTTTTCACAAGAGCCATAACTCACATAAAACCCAAACTGGAATTATGGGTCTTGTGCCATTCAGTTTTTGACACAGAGGGAAACAACAGGTCAAGCAAATCTTCACTGAACCAGAGTATGAATCCAAATGATTGACAGAAGGGCAGATGGCGGATGAAGCACAGAAGATAAACAAAGCATTACCCAATTATATGTGATGCTACACTGGTGATTCAATTTGAAAGTTGTTACATGCAAAACCAGTGTCCCTTGCACTGCAGTAGTGTTTTCAAGAGTGAAATAAGTGGAAGTATTGTTTGGAAACTTTCAAAGACACCTGTATGAAGTTTCATGGCCAAACAAGGAATTAACTTCAAGTTATGAGCCAGGTCAAGTTCCTGGTTAATCCTTCTTGTAATGGGCACAACTAAAGCAAAATCCAAACTAGAGTTATGGGTCTTGTGCCATTCTATTCCTCGTGAGCTGGGGAACAACTGAGTATAGTATACAGCTTGATACATCTAACCTGACCTCAAAGGGTCATGTAAAATCTTCCAGTTATGAGCCAAGTTTAGTTCCACATAAAACCCTTTTATAGCAGGCATAACACGAGCAAAATTCAATTCAGAGTTATGGCTCTTAGTAACCAACATGCCATTCAATTCTACAGAAGATGGGGAACAATCATATAATGCACAGTTAGATGTGTTTGACCCAACTATTAAATATTAAAGGTCAGGTGTAATGTATCTCCACTAAACAAGTCTGTGACTCTTGATGATAGACAACTGACATTTGGATGATCGACAACCAGAACCAAAGGATTCCTAAATGTCTGGCATGCTGCAATGATATCACAAACAAGAGATAAATGGCACTTGCTACTGGTCAAAGCACTGAATTCATCTGTTATTTCAGGAAACAGAAGAGAAAATTACCTAAATGATCCATGCATATGATTATCATCTAATCATATGCAGTAAACAAACACTGCAACATTGCTACAATTGTACTCTAAGCAAAATAAAAGATGCTTAAAGACAATCTGACACCAGAAAATATTTAAGAAAGACAATCTGGCTGGTTCCTTAACAGAAACAATCAGGTCAGGCCAATAGCACATGATGCATGTGGCTGTTTTGATACTGAAGACTCTGATTAGATGGAATCTTTTGTTGGGTGATATATATATATATATATATATATATATATATATATATATATATATATATATATATATATATCTATATATTATTTTTTTTTTATTATACTTTCTCGCTGTCTCCCGCGTTTGCGAGGTAGCGCAAGGAAACAGACGAAAGAAATGGCCCAACCCCCCCCCCATACACATGTACATACATACGTCCACACACGCAAATATACATACCTACACAGCTTTCCATGGTTTACCCCAGACGCTTCACATGCCTTGATTCAATCCACTGACAGCACGTCACCCCCGGTATACCACATCGCTCCAATTCACTCTATTCCTTACCCTCCTTTCACCATCCTGCATGTTCAGGCCCCGATCACACAAAATCTTTTTCACTCTATCTTTCCACCTCCAATTTGGTCTCCCTCTTCTCCTCGTTCCCTCCACCTCCGACACATATATCCTCTTGGTCAATCTTTCCTCACTCATTCTCTCCATGTGCCCAAACCACTTCAAAACACCCTCTTCTGCTCTCTCAACCACGCTCCCCTTATTTCCACACATCTCTCCCACCCTTACGCTACTCACTCGATCAAACCACCTCACACCACACATCGTCCTCAAACACCTCACCTCCAGCACATCCATCCTCCTGCGCACAACTCCATCCATAGCCCACGCCTCGCAACCATACAACATCGTTGGAACCACTATTCCTTCAAACATACCCATATATATATATATATATATATATATATATATATATATATATATATATATATATATATATATATATATATATTTTTTTTTTTTCATACTATTCGCTATTTCCCGCGATAGCGAGGTAGCGTTAAGAACAGAGGACTGGGCCTTTGAGGGAATATCCTCACCTGGACCTCTTCTCTGTTCCTTCTTTTGGAAAATTAAAAAAAAAAGAAAAAAGAAACGAGAGGGGAGGATTTCCAGCCCCCCCGCTCCCATATATATATATATATATATATATATATATATATATATATATATATATATATATATATATATATATATATACCCATATATATATATATATATATATATATATATATATATATATATATATATATATATATATATGTATATGGCGAATAGTATGAAAGAAAGAAAGAATATATATATATATATATATATATATATATATATATATATATATATATATATCCCTGGGGATAGGGGAGAAAAAATACTTCCCACGTATTCCCTGCGTGTCGTAGAAGGCGACTAAAAGGGGAGGGAGCGGGGGGCTGGAAATCCTCCCCTCTCGTTTTTTTCAATTTTCCAAAAGAAGGAACAGAGAAAGGGGCCAGGTGAGGATATTCTCTCAAAGGCCCAGTCCTCTGTTCTTAACGCTACCTCGCTAACGCGGGAAATGGCAAATAGTATGAAAGAAAGAAAATATATATATATATATATATATATATATATATATATATATATATATATATATTTTTTTTTTTTTTTTTTTTTTTCAAACTATTCGCCATTTCCCGCGTTAGCGAGGTAGCGTTAAGAACAGAGAACTGGGCCACTGAGGGAATATCCTCACCTGGCCCCCTTCTCTGTTCCTTCTTTTGGAAAATTTAAAAAAATTGAGAGGGGAGGATTTCCAGCCCCCCGCTCCCTCCCCTTTTAGTCGCCTTCTACGACACGCAGGGAATACGTGGGAAGTATTCTTTCTCCCCTATCCCCAGGGATAACAACGTATACATATATATACACACACAGACATATACATATATACACATGTACATAATTCATACTGTCTGCCTTTATTCATTCCCATCGCTACCTCGCCACACATGAAATAACAACCCCCTACCCCCTCATGTGTGCGAGGTAGCGCTAGGAAAAGACAACAAAGGCCACATTCGTTCACACTCAGTCTCCAGCTGTCATGCACAATACACCAAAACCACAGCTCCCCCTCCACATCCAGGCCCCACAGAACCCTCCACAGCCCACCCCAGACGCCTCACACGCCCTGGTCCAATCCATTGACAGCATGTTGTATGGTTGCGAGGCATGGGATATGGATAGAGTTGTGCGCAGGAGGATGGATGTGCTGGAAATGAGATGTTTGAGGACAATGTGTGGTGTGAGGTGGTTTGATCGAGTAAGTAACGTAAGGGTAAGAGAGATGTGTGGAAATAAAAAGAGCGTGGTTGAGAGAGCAGAAGAGGGTGTTTTGATATGGCTTGGGCACATGGAGAGAATGAGTGAGGAAAGATTGACCAAGCATACACATGTATATACATACGTCCACACACGCAAATATACATACCTACACAGCTTTCCATGGTTTACCCCAGACGCGTCACATGCCCTGATTCAATCCACTGATAGCACGTCAACCCCGGTATACCACATCGATCCAATTCACTCTATTCCTTGCCCTCCTTTCACCCTCCTGCATGTTCAGGCCCCGATCACACAAAATCTTTTTCACTCCATCTTTCCACCTCCAATTTGGTCTCCCACTTCTCCTCGTTCCCTCCACCTCCGACACATATATCCTCTTGGTCAATCTTTCCTCACTCATTCTCTCCATGTGCCCAAACCATTTCAAAACACCCTCTTCTGCTCTCTCAACCATGCTCTTTTTATTTCCACACATTTCTCTTACCCTTATGTTACTTACTCGATCAAACCACCTCACACCACACATTGTCCTCAAACATCTCATTTCCAGCACATCCATCCTCCTGCGCACGACTCTATCCATAGCCCACGCCTCGCAACCATACAACATTGTTGGAACCACTATTCCTTCAAACATACCCATTTTTGCTTTCTGAGATAATGTTCTCGACTTCCACACATTCTTCAAGGCTCCCAGGATTTTCGCCCCCTCCCCCACCCTATGATCCACTTCTGCTTCCATGGTTCCATCCGCTGCCAGATCCACTCCCAGATATCTAAAACACTTTACTTCCTCCAGTTTTGCTCCATTCAAACTTACCTCCCAGTTTACTTGACCCTCAACCCTACTGTACCTAATAACCTTGCTCTTATTCACATTTACTCTTAACTTTCTTCTTTCACACACTTTACCAAACTCAGTCACCAGCTTCTGCAATTTCTCACATGAATCAGCCACCAGCGCTGTATCATCAGCGAACAACAACTGACTCACTTCCCAAGCTCTCTCATCCCCAACAGACTTCATACTTGCCCCTCTTTCCAAAACTCTTGCATTCACCTCCCTAACAACCCCATCCATAAAGATATATATATATTTTTTTTTTTGCTTTGTCGCTGTCTACCGCGTTTGCGAGGTAGCGCAAGGAAACAGACGAAAGAAATGGCCCAACCCACCCCCATACACATGTATATACATACGTCCACACACGCAAATATACATACCTACACAGCTTTCCATGATTTACCCCAGACGCTTCACATGCCCTGATTCAATCCACTGACAGCACGTCAACCCCTGTATACCACTTCGATCCAATTCACTCTATTCCTTGCCCTCCTTTCACCCTCCTGCATGTTCAGGCCACAATCACACAAAATCTTTTTCACTCCATCTTTCCACCTCCAATTTGGTCTCCCACTTCTCCTCGTTCCCTCCACCTCCGACACATATATCCTATTGGTCAATCTTTCCTCACTCATTCTCTCCATGTGCCCAAACCATTTCAAAACACCCTCTTCTGCTCTCTCAACCACGCTCTTTTTATTTCCACACATCTCTCTTACCCTTACGTTACTTACTCGATCAAACCACCTCACACCACACATTGTCCTCAAGCATCTCATTTCCAGCATATCCATCCTCCTGCACACAACTCTATCCATAGCCCACTGCCTCGTTGCCATACAACATTGTTGGAACCACTACTCCTTCAAACATACCCATTTTTGCTTTCCGAGATAATGTTCTCGACTTCCACACATTCATCAAGGCTCCCAGGATTTTCGCCCCCTCCCCCACCCTATGATCCACTACCGCTTCCATGGTTCCATCCGCTGCCAGATCCACTCCCAGATATCTAAAACACTTTACTTCCTCCAGTTTTTCTCCATTCAAACTTACCTCCCAATTGACTTGACCCTCACCCCTACTGTACCTAATTACCTTGCTCTTATTTACATTTACTCTTAACTTTCTTCTTTCACACACTTTACCAAACTCAGTCACCAGCTTCTGCAGTTTCTCACATGAATCAGCCACCAGCGCTGTATCATCAGCGAACAACAACTGACTCACTTCCCAAGCTCACTCATCCCCAACAGACTTCATACTTGCCCCTCTTTCCAAAACACCTGCATTCACCTCCCTATCAACCCCATCCATAAACAAATTATGCAACCATGGAGACATCACACACCCCTGCCGCAAACCTACATTCACTGAGAACCAATCACTTTCCTTACACATGCCTTACATCCTCGATAAAAACTTTTCACTGCTTCTAACAACTTGCCTCCCACACCATATATTCTTAATACCTTCCACAGAGCATCTCTATCAACTCTATCATATGCCTTCTCCAGATCCATAAATGCTACATACAAATCCATATGCTTTTCTAAGTATTTCTCACATACATTCTTCAAAGCAAACACCTGATCCACACATCCTCTACCACTTCTGAAACCACACTTCTCTTCCCCAATCTGATGCTCTGTACATGCTTTCACCCTCTCAATCAATACCCTCCCATATAATTTACCAGGAATACTCAACAAACTTATACCTCTGTAATTTGAGCACTCACTCTTATAACCTTTGCCTTTGTACAATGGCACTATGCACGCATTCCGCCAATCCTCAGGCACCTCACCATGAGTCATACATACATTAAATAACCTTACCAACCAGTCAATAATACAGTCACCCCCTTTTTTAATAAATTCCACTGCAATACCATCCAAACCTGCTGCCTTGCCGGCTTTCATCTTCCACAAAGCTTTTACTACCTCTTCTCTGTTTACCAAATCATTTTCCCTAACCCCCTCACTCTGCACACCACCTCGACCAAAACACCCTATAACTGCCACTCTATCATCAAACACATTCAACAAACCTTCGAAATACTCACTCCATCTCCTTCTCACATCACCACTACTTGTTATCACCTCCCCATTTGCGCCCTTCACTGAAGTTCCCATTTGCTCCCTTGTCTTACGCACTTTATTTACCTCCTTCCGGAACATCTTTTTATTCTCCCTAAAATTTAATGATACTCTCTCACCCCAACTCTCATTTGCCCTCGTTTTCACCTCTTGTACCTTTCTCTTGACCTCCTGTCTCTTTCTTTTATACATCTCCCAAAAATCGTCCAAATGCCTCTCTCTTCTCTTTCACTAATAATCTTACTTCTTCATCCCACCACTCACTACCCTTTCTAATCAACCCACCTCGCACTCTTCTCATGCCACAAGCATCTTTTGCACAATCCATCACAGCTTACCTAAATACATCCCATTCCTCCTCCCCCACTCCCCTTACTTCCATTGTTCTCACCTTTTTCCATTCTGTACTGTCTCTCCTGGTACTTCCTCACACAAGTCTCCTTCCCAAGCTCACTTAATCTCACCACCCTCTTCACCCCACCATTCACTCTTCTTTTCTGAAAACCCATACAAATCTTCACCTTAGCCTCCACAAGATAATGATCAGACATCCCTCCAGTTGCACCTCTCAGCACATTAACATCCAAAAGTCTCTCTTTCGCGCGCCTGTCAATTAACACATAATCCAATAACACTCCCTGGCCATCTCTCCTACTTACATACGTATACTTATGTATATATCTCGCTTTTTAAACCAGGTATTCCCAATCACCAGTCCTTTTTCAGCACATAAATCTACAAGCTCTTCACCATTTCCATTTACAACACTGAACACTCCATATATACCAATTATTCCCTCAACTGCCACATTACTCACCTTTGCATTCAAATCACCCATCACTATTACCCAGTCTCGTGCATCAAAACCACTAACACACTCATTCAGCTGCTCCCAAAACACTTGCCTCTCATGATCTTTCTTCTAATGCCCAGGTGCATATGCACTAATAATCACCCATCTCTCTCCATCAACTTTCAGTTTTACCTATATTAGTCGAGAATTTACTTTCTTACATTCTATCACATACTCCCACAACTCCTGTTTCAGGAGTACTGCTCCTCCTTCCCTTCCTCTTGTCCTCTCACTAACCCCTGACTTTACTCCCAAGACATTCCCAAACCACTCTTCCCCTTTACCCTTGAGCTTCGTTTCACTCAGAGCCAAAACATCCAGGTTCCTTTCCTCAAACATACTACCTATCTCTCCTTTTTTCACATCTTGGTTACATCCACACACATTTAGACACCCCAGTCTGAGCCTTCGAGGAGGATGAGCACTCCCCGCATGACTCCTCCTTCTGTTTCCCACTTTAGAAAGTTAAAAAATACAAGGAGGGGAGGATTTCTGGCCCCCCGCTCCGATCCCCTCTAGTCGCCTTCTACGACACGCGAGGAATGCGTGGGAAGTATTCTTTCACCCCTATCCCCAGGGATATATATATATATATATTTTTTTTTTTGCTTTGTCGCTGTCTCCCGTGTTTGCGAGGTAGCGCAAGGAAACAGACGAAAGAAATGGCCCAACCCACCCGCATACACATGTATGTACATACACGTCCACACACGCAAATATACATACCTACACAGCTTTCCATGGTTTACCCCAGACGCTTCATATGCCCTGAATTCAATCCACTGACAGCACGTCAACCCCGGTATACCACATCGATCCAGTTCACTCTATTCCTTGCCCTCCTTTCACCCTCCTGCATGCTCAGGCCCCAATCACACAAAATCTTTTCCACTCCATCTTTCCACCTCCAATTTGGTCTCCCACTTCTCCTCGTTCCCTCCACCTCCGACACATATATCCTCTTGGTCAATCTTTCCTCACTCATTCTCTCCATGTGCCCAAACCATTTCAAAACACCCTCTTCTGCTCTCTCAACCACGCTTTTTTTATTTCCACACATCTCTCTTACCCTTACGTTACTTACTCGATCAAACCACCTCACACCACACATTGTCCTCAAACATCTCATTTCCAGCACATCCATCCGCCTGCGCACAACTCTATCCATAGCCCACGCCTTGCAACCATACAACATTGTTGGAACCACTATTCCTTCAAACATACCCATTTTTGCTTTCCGAGATAATGTTCTCGACTTCCACACATTCTTCAAGGCTCCCAGGATTTTCGCCCCCTCCCCCACCCTATGATCCACTTCCGCTTCCATGGTTCCATCCGCTGCCAGATCCACTCCCAGATATCTAAAACACTTTGCTTCCTCCAGTTTTTCTTCATTCAAACTTACCTCTCAGTTGACTTGACCCTCAACCCTACTGTACCTAATAACCTTGCTCTTATTCACATTTACTCTTAACTTTCTTCTTTCACGCACTTTACCAAACTCAGTCACCAGCTTCTGCAGTTTCTCACATGAATCAGCCACCAGCGCTGTATCATCAGCGAACAACAACTGACTCACTTCCCAAGCTCTCTCATCCCCAACAGACTTCATACTTGCCAACATTATTTATTGGCACCTTCTGTTTGGTGATTTAACGTACATTGTAGTAGATGGTACAGTTGGCATTACTTCTAATCTGGTTTCTTGAGTTTTTCTACTGCATACACCCTCATATTGAAAATAAGTGTATTTGAATCCTCATATTGAAAATATGTGTATTTTGAATTTTGTAGGGTGAATAAACTAGGCAAATAAATTTAAATAACTTTTAAGTGCATCATTTGGTATTACTGTTTTTTCCTACATTACAGTACTTGCCTTGAATGTTTTTCCAGATTGTGGTATCCAGTATTGCACTTAATAATAGCTTTGTGGTGCACTATAGATTTTTTTTTTTTTTTTATACTTTGTCGCTGTCTCCCGCGTTTGCGAGGTAGCGCAAGGAAACAGACGAAAGAAATGGCCCAACCCCCCCATACACATGTATATACATACGTCCACACACGCAAATATACATACCTACACAGCTTTCCATGGTTTACCCCAGACGCTTCATATGCCCTGATTCAATCCACTGACAGCACGTCAACCCCGGTATACCACATCGCTCCAATTCACTCTATTCCTTGCCCTCCTTTCACCCTCCTGCATGTTCAGGCCCCGATCACACAAAATCTTTTTCACTCCATCTCTCCACCTCCAATTTGGTCTCCCTCTTCTCGTCGTTCCCTCCACCTCCGACACATATATCCTCTTGGTCAATCTTTCCTCACTCATTCTCTCCATGTGCCCAAACCACTTCAAAACACCCTCTTCTGCTCTCTCAACCACGCTCTTTTTATTTCCACACATCTCTCTTACCCTTACGTTACTTACTCGATCAAACCACCTCACACCACACATTGTCCTCAAACATCTCATTTCCAGCACATCCATCCGCCTGCGCACAACTCTATCCATAGCCCACGCCTTGCAACCATACAACATTGTTGGAACCACTATTCCTTCAAACATACCCATTTTTGCTTTCCGAGATAATGTTCTCGACTTCCACACATTCTTCAAGGCTCCCAGGATTTTCGCCCCCTCCCCTACCCTATGATCCACTTCCGCTTCCATGGTTCCATCCGCTGCCAGATCCACTCCCAGATATCTAAAACACTTTGCTTCCTCCAGTTTTTCTTCATTCAAACTTACCTCTCAGTTGACTTGACCCTCAACCCTACTGTACCTAATAACCTTGCTCTTATTCACATTTACTCTTAACTTTCTTCTTTCACGCACTTTACCAAACTCAGTCACCAGCTTCTGCAGTTTCTCACATGAATCAGCCACCAGCGCTGTATCATCAGCGAACAACAACTGACTCACTTCCCAAGCTCTCTCATCCCCAACAGACTTCATACTTGCCAACATTATTTATTGGCACCTTCTGTTTGGTGATTTAACGTACATTGTAGTAGATGGTACAGTTGGCATTACTTCTAATCTGGTTTCTTGAGTTTTTCTACTGCATACACCCTCATATTGAAAATAAGTGTATTTGAATCCTCATATTGAAAATATGTGTATTTTGAATTTTGTACGGTGAATAAACTAGGCAAATAAATTTAAATAACTTTTAAGTGCATCATTTGGTATTACTGTTTTTTCCTACATTACAGTACTTGCCTTGAATGTTTTTCCAGATTGTGGTATCCAGTATTGCACTTAATAATAGCTTTGTGGTGCACTATAGATTTTTTTTTTCTTTTTTTTTTACTTTGTCGCTGTCTCCCGCGATTGCGAGGTAGCGCAAGGAAACAGACGAAAGAAATGGCCCAACCCCCCCATACACATGTATATACATACGTCCACACACGCAAATATACATACCTACACAGCTTTCCATGGTTTACCCCAGACGCTTCACATGCCCTGATTCAATCCACTGACAGCACGTCAACCCCGGTATACCACATCGCTCCAATTCACTCTATTCCTTGCCCTCCTTTCACCCTCCTGCATGTTCAGGCCCCGATCACACAAAATCTTTTTCACTCCATCTTTCCACCTCCAATTTGGTCTCCCTCTTCTCCTCGTTCCCTCCACCTCCGACACATATATCCTCTTGGTCAATCTTTCCTCACTCATTCTCTCCATGTGCCCAAACCACTTCAAAACACCCTCTTCTGCTCTCTCAACCACGCTCTTTTTATTTCCACATATCTCTCTTACCCTTACGTTACTCACTCGATCAAACCACCTCACACCACACATTGTCCTCAAACATCTCATTTCCAGCACATCCATCCTCCTGCGCACAACTCTATCCATAGCCCACGCCTCGCAACCATACAACATTGTTGGAACCACTATTCCTTCAAACATACCCATTTTTGCTTTCCGAGATAATGTTCTCGACTTCCACACATTCTTCAAGGCCCCCAGAATTTTCGCCCCCTCCCCCACCCTATGATCCACTTCCGCTTCCATGGTTCCATCCGCTGCCAGATCCACTCCCAGATATCTAAAACACTTCACTTCCTCCAGTTTTTCTCCATTCAAGCTCACCTCCCAATTGACTTGACCCTCAACCCTACTGTACCTAATAACCTTGCTCTTATTCACATTTACTCTTAACTTTCTTCTTCCACACACTTTACCAAACTCAGTCACCAGCTTCTGCAGTTTCTCACATGAATCAGCCACCAGCGCTGTATCATCAGCGAACAACAACTGACTCACTTCCCAAGCTCTCTCATCCCCAACAGACTTCATACTTGCCCCTCTTTCCAAAACTCTTGCATTTACCTCCCTAACAACCCCATCCATAAACAAATTAAACAACCATGGAGACATCACACACCCCTGCCGCAAACCTACATTCACTGAGAACCAATCACTTTTCTCTCTTCCTACACGTACACATGCCTTACATCCTCGATAAAAACTTTTCACTGCTTCTAACAACTTTCCTCCCACACCATATATTCTTAATACCTTCCACAGAGCATCTCTATCAACTCTATCATATGCCTTCTCCAGATCCATAAATGCTACATACAAATCCATTTGCTTTTCTAAGTATTTCTCACATACATTCTTCAAAGCAAACACCTGATCCACACATCCTCTACCACTTCTGAAACCACACTGCTCTTCCCCAATCTGATGCTCTGTACATGCCTTCACCCTCTCAATCAATACCATCCCATATAATTTACCAGGAATACTCAACAAACTTATACCTCTGTAAATAAATAATATATATATATATATATATATATATATATATATATATATATATATATATATATATATATATAAATATTTATTTATTATATATATATATATATATATATATATATATATATATATATATATATATATATATATATATATATATATATTTATTTATATATATATATATATATTTTTTTTTTTTTTTTTTTTTTTTTTTTTTTGTCGCTGTCTCCCGCGTTTGCGAGGTAGCGCAAGGAAGCAGACGAAAGAAATGGCCCAACCCCCCCCCATACACATGTACATACACACGTCCACACACGCAAATATACATACCTACAGCTTTCCATGGTTTACCCCAGACGCTTCACATGCCTTGCTTCAATCCACTGACAGCACGTCAACCCCTGTATACCACATCGCTCCACTTCACTCTATTCCTTGCCCTCCTTTCACCCTCCTGCATGTTCAGGCCCCGATCACACAAAATCCTTTTCACTCCATCCTTCCACCTCCAATTTGGTCTCCCTCTTCTCCTCGTTCCCTCCACCTCCGACACATATATCCTCTTGGTCAATCTCTCCTCACTCATTCTCTCCATGTGCCCAAACCATTTCAAAACACCCTCTTCTGCTCTCTCAACCACGCTCTTTTTATTTCCACACATCTCTCTTACCCTTACGTTACTTACTCGATCAAACCACCTCACACCACACATTGTCCTCAAACATCTCATTTCCAGCACATCCATCCTCCTGCGCACAACTCTATCCATAGCCCACGCCTCGCAACCATACAACATTGTTGGAACTACTATTCCTTCAAACATACCCATTTTTGCTTTCGGGATAATGTTCTCGACTTCCACACATTTTTCAAGGCTCCCAAAATTTTCGCCCCCTCCCCCACCCTATGATCCACTTCCGCTTCCATGGTTCCATCCGCTGACAGATCCACTCCCAGATATCTAAAACACTTCACTTCCTCCAGTTTTTCACCATTCAAACTCACCTCCCAATTGACTTGACCCTCAACCCTACTGTACCTAATAACCTTGCTCTTATTCACATTTACTCTTAACTTTCTTCTTCCACACACTTTACCAAACTCCGTCACCAGCTTCTGCAGTTTCTCACATGAATCAGCCACCAGCGCTGTATCATCAGCGAACAACAACTGACTCACTTCCCAAGCTCTCTCATCCCCAACAGACTTCATACTTGCCCCTCTTTCCAAAACTCTTGCATTTACCTCCCTAACAACCCCATCCATAAACAAATTAAACAACCATGGAGACATCACACACCCCTGCCGCAAACCTACATTCACTGAGAACCAATCACTTTCCTCTCTTCCTACACGTACACATGCCTTACATCCTCGATAAAAACTTTTCACTGGGGATAGGGGAGAAAGAATACTTCCCACGTATTCCCTGCGTGTCGTAGAAGGCAACTAAAAGGGGAGGGAGCGGGTGGCTGGAAATCCTCCCCCTCTCGTTTTTTTCAATTTTCCAAAAGAAGGAACAGAGAAGGGGGCCGGGTGAGGATGTTCCCTCAAAGGCCCATTCCTCTGTTCTTAACGCTACCTCGCTGACGTGGGAAATGGCGAATAGTACGAAAAAAAAAAAAAAAAATATATATATATATATTTATATATATATTTTATTTATTTATTTATATATATATATATATATATATATATATATATATATATATATATATATATATATATATATATTATTTATTTATTTATTTATTTATTTTACTTTGTCGCTGTCTCCCGCATTTACGAGGTAGCGCAAGGAAACAGATGAAAGAAATGGCCCAACGCACCCCCATACACATGTATATACACACATGTCCACACACGCAAATATACATACCTATACATCTCAATGTACACATACATATACACACACAGACACATACATATATACCCATGCACACAATTCACACTGTCTGCCTTTATTCATTCCCATCGCCACCTCGCCACACATGGAATACCATCCCCCTCCCCCCTCATGTGTGCGAGGTAGCGCTAGGAAAAGACAACAAAGGCCCCATTCGTTCATACTCAGTCTCTAGCTGTCATGCAATAATGCCCGAAACCACAGCTCCCTTTCGACATCCAGGCCCCACACAACTTTCCATGGTTTACCCCAGATGCTTCACATGCCCTGATTCAATCCACTGACAGCACATCAAACTCGGTATACCACATCGATCCTATTCACTCTATTCCTTGCCCGCCTTTCACCCTCCTGCATGTTCAGGCCCCGATCACTGAAAATCTTTTTCACTCCATCTTTCCACCTCCAATTTGGTCTCCCACTTCTCCTCGTTCCCTCTACCTTTGACACATATATCCTCTTGGTCAATCTTTTGTCACTCATTCTCTCCATGTGCCCAAACCATTTCAAAACACCCTCTTCAGCTCTCTCAACCACACTCTTTTTATTTCCACACATCTCTCTTACCCTTACATTACTTACTCGATCAAACCACCTCACACCACACATTGTCCTCAAACATCTCATTTCCAGCACATCCACCCTCCTGCACACAACTCTATCCATAGCCCATGCCTCGCAACCATACAACATTGTTGGAACCACTATATATATATATATATATATATATTTGTTCCTGTGGATGGGGGAGAAAGAATACTTCCCACGTATTCCCTGCGTGTCGTAGAAGGCGACTAAAAGGGGAAGGAGTGGGAGGCTGGAAATCCTCCTCTCTTGTTTTTTTTTTTTTTTAATTTTCCAAAAGAATGAGCAAAGAAGGGAGCCAGGTGAGGATATTCCCTCAGAGGCCCAGTCCTCTGTTCTTAATGCTACCTTGCTAATGTGGGAAATGGCGAATAGTTTGAAAGAAAAATATATATATATATATATATATATATATATATATATATATATATATATATATATATATATATATATATATATATATATATATCCTTGTGGCATGAGAAGAGTGGGAGGTGGGTTGATTAGAAAGGGTAGTGAGTGGTGGGATGAAGAAGTAAGAGTATTAGTGAAAGAGAAGAGAGAGGCATTTGGACGATTTTTGCAGGGAAAAAATGCAATTGAGTGGGAGATGTATAAAAGAAAGAGACAGGAGGTCAAGAGAAAGGTGCAAGAGGTGAAAAAAAGGGCAAATGAGAGTTGGGGTGAGAGAGTATCATTAAATTTTAGGGAGAATAAAAAGATGTTCTGGAAGGAGGTAAATAAAGTGCGTAAGACAAGGGAGCAAATGGGAACTTCAGTGAAGGGTGCAAATGGGGAGGTGATAACAAGTAGTGGTGATGTGAGAAGGAGATGGAGTGAGTATTTCGAAGGTTTGTTGAATGTGTTTGATGATAGAGTGGCAGATATAGGATGTTTTGGTCGAGGTGGTGTGCAAAGTGAGAGGGTTAGGGAAAATGATTTGGTAAACAGAGAAGAGGTAGTGAAAGCTTTGCGGAAGATGAAAGCCGGCAAGGCAGCAGGTTTGGATGGTATTGCAGTGGAATTTATTAAAAAAGGGGGTGACTGTATTGTTGACTGGTTGGTAAGGTTATTTAATGTATGTATGACTCATGGTGAGGTGCCTGAGGATTGGCGGAATGCGTGCATAGTGCCATTGTACAAAGGCAAAGGGGATAAGAGTGAGTGCTCAAATTACAGAGGTATAAGTTTGTTGAGTATTCCTGGTAAATTATATGGGAGGGTATTGATTGAGAGGGTGAAGGCATGTACAGAGCATCAGATTGGGGAAGAGCAGTGTGGTTTCAGAAGTGGTAGAGGATGTGTGGATCAGGTGTTTGCTTTGAAGAATGTATGTGAGAAATACTTAGAAAAGCAAATGGATTTGTATGTAGCATTTATGGATCTGGAGAAGGCATATGATAGAGTTGATAGAGATGCTCTGTGGAAGGTATTAAGAATATATGGTGTGGGAGGAAAGTTGTTAGAAGCAGTGAAAAGTTTTTATCGAGGATGTAAGGCATGTGTACGTGTAGGAAGAGAGGAAAGTGATTGGTTCTCAGTGAATGTAGGTTTGCGGCAGTTGTGTGTGATGTCTCCATGGTTGTTTAATTTGTTTATGGATGGGGTTGTTAGGGAGGTAAATGCAAGAGTTTTGGAAAGAGGGGCAAGTATGAAGTCTGTTGGGGATGAGAGAGCTTGGGAAGTGAGTCAGTTGTTGTTCGCTGATGACACAGCGCTGGTGGCTGATTCATGTGTGAAACTGCAGAAGCTGGTGACTGAGTTTGGTAAAGTGTGTGGAAGAAGAAAGTTAAGAGTGAATGTGAATAAGAGCAAGGTTATTAGGTACAGTAGGGTTGAGGGTCAAGTCAATTGGGATGTGAGTTTGAATGGAGAAAAACTGGAGGAAGTGAAGTGTTTTAGATATCTGGGAGTGGATCTGGCAGCGGATGGAACCATGGAAGCGGAAGTGGATCATAGGGTGGGGGAGGGGGCGAAAATTCTGGGGGCCTTGAAGAATGTGTGGAAGTCGAGAACATTATCTCGGAAAGCAAAAATGGATATGTTTGAAGGAATAGTGGTTCCAACAATGTTGTATGGTTGCGAGGCGTGGGCTATGGATAGAGTTGTGCGCAGGAGGATGGATGTGCTGGAAATGAGATGTTTGAGGACAATGTGTGGTGTGAGGTGGTTTGATCGAGTGAGTAACGTAAGGGTAAGAGAGATGTGTGGAAATAAAAAGAGCGTGGTTGAGAGAGCAGAAGAGGGTGTTTTGAAGTGGTTTGGGCACATGGAGAGGATGAGTGAGGAAAGATTGACCAAGAGGATATATGTGTCGGAGGTGGAGGGAACAAGGAGAAGAGGGAGACCAAATTGGAGGTGGAAAGATGGAGTGAAAAAGATTTTGTGTGATCGGGGCCTGAACATGCAGGAGGGTGAAAGGAGGGCAAGGAATAGAGTGAATTGGAGCGATGTGGTATACCGGGGCTGACGTGCTGTCAGTGGATTGAATCAAGGCATGTGAAGCGTCTGGGGTAAACCATGGAAAGCTGTGTAGGTATGTATATTTGCGTGTGTGGACGTATGTATATACATGTGTATGGGGGGGGGGTTGGGCCATTTCTTTCGTCTGTTTCCTTGCGCTACCTCGCAAACGCGGGAGACAGCGACAAAGTATAAGAAAAAAAAAAATATATATATATATATATATATATATATATTCTTTTTCTTTCTTTTAAACTATTTGCCATTTCCCGCGTTAGCGAGGTAGCGCTAAGAACAGAGGACTGAGCCTTTTTTGGAATATCCTCAACTGGCCCCCTCTGCTCCTTCTTTTGGAAAATTTAAAAAAAAAAAAAACGAGAGGGGAGGATTTCCAGCCCCCCGCTCCCTCCCCTTTTAGTCGCCTTCTACGACACGCAGGGAATACGTGGGAAGTATTCTTAATCCCCTATCCCCAGGGATATATATATATATATATATATATATATATATATATATATATATGTATACCAGTCTCAGGAGAGACTGAGTACAGAATGGAAAAAGGTGAGAACAATGGAAGTAAGGGGAGTGGGGGAGGAATGGGATGTATTTAGGGAATCAGTGATGGATTGCGCAAAAGATGCTTGTGGCATGAGAGGAGTGGGAGGTGGGTTGATTAGAAAGGGTAGTGAGTGGTAATATGAAGAAGTAAGATTATTAGTGAAAGAGAAGAGAGAGGCATATGGACGATTTTTGCAGGGAAAAAATGCAATTCAGTGGGAGATGTATAAAAGAAAGAGACAGGAGGTCAAGAGAAAGGTGCAAGAGGTGAAAAAGAGGGCAAATGAGAGTTGGGGTAAGAGAGTATCATTAAATTTTAGGGAGAATAAAAAGATGTTCTGGAAGGAGGTAAATAAAGTGCGTAAGACAAGCGAGCAAATGGGAACTTCAGTGAAGGGCGCAAATGGGGAGGTGATAACAAGTAGTGGTGATGTGAGGAGATGGAGTGAGTATTTTGAAGGTTTGTTGAATGTGTTTGATGATAGAGTGGCAGATATAGGGTGTTTTGGTCGAGGTGGTGTGCAAAGTGAGAGGGTTAGGGAAAATGATTTGGTAAACAGAGAAGAGGTAGTAAAAGCTTTGCGGAAGATGAAAGCCGGCAAGGCAGCAGGTTTGGATGGTATTGCAGTGGAATTTATTAAAAAAGGGGGTGACTGTATTATTGACTGGTTGGTAAGGTTATTTAATGTATGTATGACTCATGGTGAGGTGCCTGAGGATTGGCGGAATGCGTGCATAGTGCCATTGTACAAAGGCAAAGGGGATAAGAGTGAGTGCTCAAATTACAGAGGTATAAGTTTGTTGAGTATTCCTGGTATATTATATGGGAGGGTATTGATTGAGAGGGTGAAGGCATGTACAGAGCATCAGAGTGGGGAAGAGCAGTGTGGTTTCAGAAGTGGTAGAGGATGTGTGGATCAGGTGTTTGCTTTGAAGAATGTATGTGAGAAATACTTAGAAAAGCAAATGGATTTGTATGTAGGATTTATGAATCTGGAGAAGGCATATGATAGAGTTGATAGAGATGCTCTGTGGAAGGTATTAAGAATATATGGTGTGGGAGGCAAGTTGTTAGAAGCAGTGAAAAGTTTTTATCGAGGATGTAAGGTATGTGTACGTGTAGGAAGAGAGGCAAGTGATTGGTTCTCAGTGAATGTAGGTTTGCGGCAGGGGTGTGTGATGTCTCCATGGTTGTTTAATTTGTTTATGGATGGGGTTGTTAGGGAGGTGAATGCAAGAGTTTTGGAAAGAGGGGCAAGTATGAAGTCTGTTGTGGATGAGAGAGCTTGGGAAGTGAGTCAGTTGTTGTTCGCTGATGATACAGCGCTGGTGGCTGATTCATGTGAGAAACTGCAGAAGCTGGTAACTGAGTTTGGTAAAGTGTGTGAAAGAAGAAAGTTAAGAGTAAATGTGAATAAGAGCAAGGTTATTAGGTACAGTAGGGTTGAGGGTCAAGTCAATTGGGAGGTAAGTTTGAATGGAGAAAAACTGGAGGAAGTAAAGTGTTTTAGATATCTGGGAGTGGATCTGGCAGCGGATGGAACCATGGAAGCGGAAGTGAATCATAGGGTGGGGGAGGGGGCGAAAATCCTGGGAGCCTTGAAGAATCCGTGGAAGTCGAGAACATTATCTCGGAAAGCAAAAATGGGTATGTTTGAAGGAATAGTGGTTCCAACAATGTTGTATGGTTGCGAGGCGTGGGCTATGGATAGAGTTGTGCGCAGGAGGGTGGATGTGCTGAAAATGAGATGTTTGAGGACAATGTGTGAGGTGGTTTGATCGAGTAAGTAATATAAGGGTAAGAGAGATGTGTGGAAATAAAAAGAGCATGGTTGAGAGAGCAGAAGAGGGTGTTTTGAAATGGATTGGGCACATGGAGAGAATGAGTGAGGAAAGATTGACCAAGAGGATATATGTGTCGGAGATGGAGGGAACGAGGAGAAGTGGAAGACCAAATTGGAGGTGGAAAGATGGACTGAACATGCAGGAGGGTGAAAGGAGGGCAAGGAATAGAGTGAATTGGATCGATGTGGTATACCGGGGTTCACGTGCTGTCAGTGGATTGAATCAGGGCATGTGAAGCGTCTGGGGTAAACCATGGAAAGTTGTGTGGGGCCTGGATGTGGAAAGGGAGCTGTGGTTTTGGGCATTATTGCATGACAGCTAGAGACTGAGTGTGAACGAATGGGGCCTTTGTTGTCTTTTCCTAGTGCTACCATGCACACATGAGGGGGGAGGGGGATGGTATTCCATGTGTGGCGTGGTGGTGATGGGAATGAATAAAGGCAGACAGTGTGAATTGTGTGCATGGGTATATATGTATGTGTCTGTGTGTGTATATATATGTGTACATTGAGATGTATAGGTATGTATATTTGCGTGTGTGGACATGTATGTATATACATTGTGTATGGGGGTGGGTTGGGCCATTTCTTTCATCTGTTTCCTTGCGCTACCTCACAAACGCGGGAGACAGCGACAAAGCAAAATAAAAAAAAAATATAATATATATATGTATGTATATATACATATGTTTGATGACAGATTGGCAGATATAGGGTGAGAAGGAGATGGAGTGAGTATTTTAAAGGTTTATTGAATGTGGTTGATGATAGAGTGGCAGATATAGGGTGTTTTGGTCGAGGTGGTGTGCAAAGTGAGAGAGTTAGGGAAAATGATTTGGTAAACAGAAAAGAGGTAGTAAAAGCTTTGCGGAAGATAAAAGCTGGCAAGGCTGCAGTTTTGGATGGTACTGCAGTGGAATTTATTGATAAAGGGGTGCCTGTATTGTTGACTGGTTGGTAAGGTTATTTAATGTATGTACGACTCACGTTGAGGTGCCTGAGGATTGGCGGAATGCTTGCATAGTGCCATTGTACAAAGGCAAAGGGGATAAAAGTGAGTGCTCAAATTACAGAGTTATAAGTTTGTTGAGTATTCCTGGTAAATTATATGGGAGGGTATTGATTTAGAGGGTGAAGGCATGTACAGAGCATCAGATTGGGGAAGAGCAGTGTGGTTTCAGAAGTGGTAGAGGATGTGTGGATCAGGTGTTTGCTTTGAAGAATGTATGTGAGAAATACTTAGAAAAGCAAATGGACTTGTATGTAGCATTTACGGAGCTGGAGAAGGCATATGATAGAGTTGATAGAGATGCTCTGTGGAAGGTATTAAGAATATATGGTGTGGGAGGCAAGTTGTTAGAAGCAGTGAAAAGTTTTTATTGAGGATGTAAGGCATGTGTACTTGTAGGAAGAGAGGAAAGTGATTGGTTCTCAGTGAATGTAGGTTTGCAGCAGGGGTGTGTGATGCCTCCATGGTTGTTTACCTTGTGTATGGATGGGGTTGTTAGCGAGGTGAATGCAAGAGTGTTAGAAAGAGGGGTAAGTATGCAGGCTATTGTGGATGAGAGAGCTTGGGAAGTGAGCCAGTTGTTGTTCGCTGATGATACAGTGCTGGTGGCCGATTCATGTGAGAAACTGCAGAAGCTGGAGACTGAGTTTGGTAAAGTGTGTGAAAGAAGAAAGCTGAGAGTAAATGTGAATAAGAGCAAGTTTATTAGGTACAGTAGGGTTGAGGTACAAGTCAATTGGGAGGTAAGTTTGAATGGAGAAAAACTGGAGGAAGTGAAATGTTTTAGATATCTGGGAATGGATTTGGCAGCGGATGGAACCTTGGAAGCAGAAGTGAATCATAGGGTGGGGGAGGGGGTGAAAGTTCTGGGAGTGTTGAAGAATGTGTGAAAGTTGAGAACATTATCTCAGAAAGCAAAAATGGGTATGTTTGAAGGAATAATGGTTCCAACAATGTTATATGGTTGCGAAGCGTGGGCTATGGATAGAGTTGTGCGGAGGAGGGCGGATGTGCTGGAAATGAGATGTTTGAGGACAATATGTGGTGTGAGGTGGTTTGATCGAGTAAGTAATAATAGGGTAAGAGAGATGTGTGGTAATAAAAAGAGTGTGGTTGAGAGAGCAGATGTGGAGGGAACGAGGAGAAGTGGGAGACCAAATTGGAGGTGGCAGGATGAAGTGAAAAAGATTTTGTGTGATCGGGACCTGAACATACAGGAGGGTGAAAGGCACGCAAGGAACAGAGTGAATTGGAACGATGTGGTATACCGGGGTCGACGTGCTGTCAATAGATTGATCTAGGGCATGTTAAGCATGTTGGGTAAACCACAGAAAGTTTTGCAGGGCCTGGATGTAGAAAGGGAGCTGTGGTTTCGGTCCATTAAACATGATAGCTACAGACTGAGTGTGAACGAATGTGGCCTTTTGTCCTTTCCTAGCACTACCTCGCTGGGGGAGGGGGGATGCTATTTTATGTATGGTAGGGTGCCGAAGGGAATGAATAAAGGCAGCAAGTATGAATTATGTGGCAAGTATGAATTATGTGCATGTGTATATATGTATATGTATGTGTATGTATACACATGTGTATGTGGGCGGGTTGGGCCATTCTTTCGTCTGTTTCCTTACACAACCTTGCTAATGCAGAAGATAGCAACAGCAACAAAGTATAATAAAGAAATTATATATATATATATATATATGGATGGTATTGCAGTGGAATTTATTAAAAAAGGGGGTGACTGTATTGTTGACTGGTTGGTAAGGTTATTTAATATATGTATGACTCATGGTGAGGTGCCTGAGGATTGGCGGAATGCGTGCATAGTGCCATTGTACAAAGGCAAAGGGGATAAGAGTGAGTGCTCAAATTACAGAGGTATAAGTTTGTTGAGTATTCCTGGTAAATTATATGGGAGGGTATTGATTGAGAGGGTGAAGGCATGTACAGAGCATCAGATTGGGGAAGAGCAGTGCGGTTTCAGAAGTGGTAGAGGATGTGTGGATCAGGTGTTTGCTTTGAAGAATGTATGTGAGAAATACTTAGAAAAGCAAATGGATTTGTATGTAGCATTTATGGATCTGGAGAAGGCATATGATAGAGTTGATAGAGATGCTCTGTGGAAGGTATTAAGAATATATGGTGTGGGAGGCAAGTTGTTAGAAGCAGTGAAAAGTTTTTATCGAGGATGTAAGGCATGTGTACGTGTAGGAAGAGAGGAAAGTGATTGGTTCTCAGTGAATGTAGGTTTGCGGCAGGGGTGTGTGATGTCTCCATGGTTGTTTAATTTGTTTATGGATGGGGTTGTTAGGGAGGTAAATGCAAGAGTCCTGGAAAGAGGGGCAAGTATGAAGTCTGTTGGGGATGAGAGAGCTTGGGAAGTGAGTCAGTTGTTGTTCGCTGATGATACAGCGCTGGTGGCTGATTCATGTGAGAAACTGCAGAAGCTGGTGACTGAGTTTGGTAAAGTGTGTGGAAGAAGAAAGTTAAGAGTAAATGTGAATAAGAGCAAGGTTATTAGGTACAGTAGGGTTGAGGGTCAAGTCAATTGGGAGGTGAGTTTGAATGGAGAAAAACTGGAGGAAGTGAAGTGTTTTAGATATCTGGGAGTGGATCTGTCAGCGGATGGAACCATGGAAGCGGAAGTGGATCATAGGGTGGGGGAGGGGGCGAAAATTTTGGGAGCCTTGAAAAATGTGTGGAAGTCGAGAACATTATCTCGGAAAGCAAAAATGGGTATGTTTGAAGGAATAGTGGTTCCAACAATGTTGTATGGTTGCGAGGCGTGGGCTATGGATGGAGTTGTGCGCAGGAGGATGGATGTGCTGGAAATGAGATGTTTGAGGACAATGTGTGGTGTGAGGTGGTTTGATCGAGTAAGTAACGTAAGGGTAAGAGAGATGTGTGGAAATAAAAAGAGCGTGGTTGAGAGAGCAGAAGAGGGTGTTTTGAAATGGTTTGGGCACATGGAGAGAATGAGTGAGGAAAGATTGACCAAGAGGATATATGTGTCGGAGGTGGAGGGATCGAGGAGAAGAGGGAGACCAAATTGGAGGTGGAAAGATGGAGTGAAAAAGATTTTGTGTGATCGGGGCCTGAACATGCAGGAGGGTGAAAGGAGGGCAAGGAATAGAGTGAATTGGAGCGATGTGGTATACAGGGGTTGACGTGCTGTCAGTGGATTGAATCAAGGCATGTGAAGCGTCTGGGGTAAACCATGGAAAGCTGTGTAGGTATGTATATTTGCGTGTGTGGACGTGTGTATGTACATGTGTATGGGGGGGGGTTGGGCCATTTCTTTCGTCTGTTTCCTTGCGCTACCTCGCAAACGCGGGAGACAGCGACAAAGTATAAAAAAAAAAAAAAAAAAAATATATATATATATATATATATATATATATATATATATATATATATATATATATATATATATATATATATATTGTACTTAGTTGCTGTCTCCCATGTTTGCGAGGTAGCCCAAGGAAACAGACGAAAGAATGGCCCAACCCACCCACATGCACATGTATATACATAAACACCCACACACGCACATATACATACCTATACATTTCAATGTATACATACATATACATACCCAGACATATACATATATACACATGTACATATTCATACTTGCTGCCTTCATCCATTCCTTTCGCCACCCCGCCACATATGAAATTACACTCCCCTCCCCCTGTGCGTGCCCACGAGGTAACGCTAGGAAAAGACAACAAAGGCCACATTCATTCACACTGTCTCTAGCTGTCATGTGAAACCACAGCTCCCTTTCCATATCCCTGATTTATGATGGTTCAACTTAAAATTTTTCAATTTTATGATGGTGCAATATCTATATGAATTCACTACAGAACATACTTTGGATTTTGATTCTTTCCCAGGTGAGCGATATGCTGTGCAATGGCAACAAGCAGCAGCTTCCAGTCAGCCATGCGATCATGAGTGTAAACAACCATGTTAAGTTTATTTTCAACTTATGATTGGTTTACCGGAACACAACCCCATTGTACACTGGGGACAGGCTGTACATAAAAAAAAGCAAGGGTTGAGGGACAAGTTACTTGGGAGGTAAGTTTGAATGGAGGAAAATTGGAGGAAGGGAAGTGTTTTAGGTATCTGGGAGTGGACTTAGAAGTGAATGGAACCATGGAAGCAGAAGTGAGTCATAGGGTGGGGGAAGGGGCAAAGGTTCTCAGAAAGATGAAGAATGTGTGTAGAGAACTTTGTCTTAAAGTGCAAAAATGGGTATGTTTGAAGGAATAGTAGTTCCACCTGTATTATATGGTTGCAAGGCATTGAACACAGGATGGTGGACATGTTGGAAATAAAATATTTGAGGATAATATGTGAAGTGAGTGGTTTGTTCAAGTAAGGAATGAAAGGGAAAGAAATTTGTGGCAATAAAAAAGAGTGTGGTTGATAGAACAGAAGGTGTGCTGAAATGGATTGGACATGCAGAGAGAATGAGTGAGGAAAGGTTGACAAATAGGATATATGTGTGTCAAAGGAAGAGAGGACAAGGAGACCAAATTGGATGTGGAAGGATGGAGTGAAAAAGCCTTTGAGCAATCGGGGCCTAAACATGCAGGAGGTGAAAGATGTGCACAGAATAGAGTGAACTGGAACGATGTGGTATACTGGGGTTGTCATGCTGTCAATGGACTGAACCAGAGAATGTGAAATGTCTGGAATAAACAATGGAAAGGTCTGTGGGGAATTGATGTGGATTGGAAGCTGCAGTTTTGGTGCATTATACATGACAGCTAGAGAGTGAGTGTGAGTAGATGTGGCCTTTTTTCGTCTGTTTCTTGGTGCTACCTTGCTGACCCAGGGGTTGGCAATGCTGTTTCCTGTGGGGTAGGGCAGGGTGATGCTGGGAATGGAGGGTGAGCAAGTATGGATATGTACATTTGTATACAGATGCACCCTGACTTACGATGATACGACTTACAATTTTTCAACTTTATGGTGTGATAGCGATATGCTATGTACTTCAAATTTTGATCTTCTCTTGGGCGAGTGATAAGCGGTACAATACTCTCTTATGATGCTGCATTGCAGCAGTGAGCCACACAATCACAAGTGTAAACAACCTTTACTCTACAGTGTACTCTGTTGCCAGTGTTTCTTGGATTTTGTGTTTTGTGTTTTTGCATCCCATCATGTTTACAATATACCCATCTGTGTCTCCTGCCTCTGGTGAGACAAAGAGGAAGGCTATATCTCTCAAGAAGTTATACCCGAGGCACCAAGAAAGTTCACAGAAAAGAAACACTTTATTATGAAATTGGCATTGTGTCAAATTATTTTGTCCAACAGTAAGCTAATGTAAGTGTTCTGAGAATGTTTAAGGTATGCTAGGCTAAGCTGTGATGTTCGGTAGGTTAGATGTACAGTATTAAATGTATTTTTGACTTAAAATATTTTCAATTTATGAGTTTATTGGGATATAACCCCATTGTACGTTGAGGAACATCTGTATATGTATGTGCATATGTATATGTACATGTTGCTATGTATGTGCATATAAGTTGATATGTATACATATGTACATCGCATGTATGTATATTTGTGTGTACATGAGTGTATGGGTCTTTCATCATTTGTTTCCTGAAGCTACTTTGCTAACGTGGGAAGTGGTGATCAATAATAATAATAATAATAATAATAATAATAATATTATTATTATTATTATTATTATTATTATTATTATTATTATTATTATTATTATTATTATCATTATTATCATTATTATTGGGAAGTATTCTTTCACCCCTATCCCCAGGGATAATATATATATATATATATATATACATACACACACACACATACACATACATACGCACATATACACACACACACACATACATATATATACATATGAAAAATGTAAGAAACAATTTAGAAAACTGAAACTTCTAGCTTGAAATGAAATGAAAAAATGAATGTCACATAATGGTTCAACCTCTGGCTATGGAAAAAGGAAATGTATAATTTATTTACACAAACGTCAATAGTAGTTCTCATCAATTTAACCACTGTATCAATAAGCTTCAATGTCTAAGCTACATTTTTTTCCGATTTCACTATTTTCTTGTCAAAGCACTTCTCAAGTCCTCTCATTCCCAACAAATTGCGAGCTTGACCCTCTCTCCAAAACTCTCTCATTTACCTCCCTAACCACCCAATCCACAAACAAATCAAACAACCATGGAAACATCACACACCCCTGCTGGAGACCAACTGTCACCGGGAACCAATCACTCTCCTCTCTTCCTACTCGTACACACGCCTTACATCCCCGGTAAAAACTCTTCACTGATTCTAGCAAATTAACTCCCTCACCACCCCATCCATAAACAAATTAAACAACCATGGAAACATCACATTAAAACTTACATCCTAATTAACTTGTCCCTCAACCCTACTGAACCTAATAACCTTGCTCTTATTCACATTTACTATCAACTTTCTCCTTTCACACCCTTTTCCAAACTCAGTCACCAACTTTTGCAGTTTCTCACTTGAATCAGCCACCAGAGCTTTGTCATCGGTGAAGAACAACTGACTCACTTCTCAAGTCCTCTCATTCCCAACAAATTGCGAGCTTGACCCTCTCTCCAAAACTCTTGCATTTACCTCCCTAACCACCCAATCCATAAACAAATTAAACAACCATGGAAACATCACACACCCCTGCTGGAGACCAACTGTCACTGGGAACCAATCACTCTCCTCTCTTCCTACTCGTACACATGCCTTACATCCTTGGTAAAAACTTTTCACTGATTCTAGCAAATTACCTCCCTCACCACCCCATCCATAAACAAATTAAACAACCATGGAAACATCACACACCCCTGCCGTAGACCAACCATTACTGGGAACCAATCACTCTCCTCTCTTCCTACTCGTACACATGCCTTACATCTTTGGTAAAAACTTTTCACTGATTCTAGCAACTTACCTCCCATGCCATATACTCTTAAGACCTTCCACAAAGCATCTCTATCAACTTTATCATATGATTTCTCCAGATCCATAAATGCTACACACAAGTCCATCTGTTTTTCTAAGTATTTCTCATACACATTCTTCAAAGCAAACACCTGATCCACACATCCTCTACCAGCGACAAAGCAAAAAAAAAAAAAAAAAAAAAAAAAAAAAAAAATCATTATTATTATTATTATTATCATTAGCCCTGGGGATAGGGAAGAAAGAATGCTTCCCATGTATTCCCTGAGTGTAGTAGAAGGCAACTAAAACGGGAGGGGGGATTGGCTGGAATCCTCCCATCTCATTTTTGATTTTCCAAAAGAGGAAACAGAGAAGAGGGTCAAGTGAGGATATTCCCTCTAAGGTTCAGTCCTCTGTTCTTAACACTACCTCGCAAACACGGGAAATGGCGATGCTTCACATGCCCTGGTTCAATCCACTGACAGCACATTGACCCCGGAATACCATATTCTTCCAATTCACTCTATTCCTTGCACACCTTTCACCCTCCTGCATGTTCAGGCCCTTATAGCTCAAAATCTTTTTCAATACATCCTTCCACCTCCTTTTTCCCTCCACCTCTGACACATATATCCTCTTTGTCAATCTCTCCTCACTCATTCCCTCCAGGAGACCAAATCACTTCAATACACCCTCTTCTGCTCTCTCAACCACACTCTTTTTATTACCACACATCTCTCTTACCCTTTCATTACTTACTCAATCAAACCATCTCACACCACACTGTCCTCAAACATCTCATTTCCATTACATCCACCCTCCTCCGCCCATGCCTCGCATTCATATAACATTGTTGTATATATTTTTTCTTATTTTGCTTTGTCGCTGTCTCTCGTGTTAGTGAGGTAGCGCAAAGAAACAGACAGAAGAATGGCCCAACCCACCAACATACACATGTATATACATACACGTCCACACACGCAAATATACATACCTATACATCTCAACATATACATATATATATACACACACAGACATATACATATATACATAATTCATACTGTCTGCCCTAATTCATTCCCATCGTCACCCCGCCACACATGAAATAACAACCCCCTCCCCCCGCATGTGCTTGAGGTAGTGCTAGGAAAAGACAACAAAGGCCACATTCGTTCACACTCAGTCTCTAGCTGTCATGTATAATGCACCAAAACCACAGTTCCCTCTCCACATCCAGGCCCCACAGAACTTTCCATGGTTTACCCCAGACGCTTCACACACCCTGGTTCAATTCATTGACAGCACGTCGACCCCGGTATACCAAATCGTTCCAATTCACTCTATTCCTTACACGCCTTTCACCCTCCTGCATGTTCAGGCCCGATAACTCAAAATCTTAATGCTACCTCGCAAACACGGGAAATGGCGATGCTTCACACACACACATATATATATATTATAGGGTGGGGGAGGGGGCGAAAATCCTGGAAGCCTTGAAGAATGTGTGGAAGTCGAGAACATTATCTCGGAAAGCAAAAATGGGTATGTTTGAAGGAATAGTGGTTCCAAAAATGTTGTATGGTTGCGAGGCGTGGGCTATGGATAGAGTTGTGCGCAGGAGGGTGGATGTGCTGGAAATGAGATGTTTGAGGACAATGTGTGGTGTGAGGTGGTTTGATCGAGTAAGTAATGTAAGGGTAAGAGAGATGTGTGGAAATAAAAAGAGCGTGGTTGAGAGAGCAGAAGAGGGTGTTTTGAAATGGTTTGGGCACATGGAGAGAATGAGTGAGGAAAGATTGACCAAGAGGATATATGTGTCGGAGGTGGAGGGAACGAGGAGAAGTGGGAGACCAAATTGGAGGTGGAAAGATGGAGTGAAAAAGATTTTGTGTGATCGGGGCCTGAACATGCAGGAGGGTGAAAGGAGGGCAAGGAATAGAGTGAATTGGATCGATGTGGTATACCGGGGTTGACGTGCTGTCAGTGGATTGAATCAGGGCATGTGAAGCGTCTGGGGTAAACCATGGAAAGTTGTGTGGGGCCTGGATGTGGAAAGGGAGCTGTGGTTTCGGGCATTATTGCATGGCAGCTAGAGACTGAGTGTGAACGAATGGGGCCTTTGTTGTCTTTTCCTAGTGCTACCTCGCACACATGAGGGGGAGGGGGAAGGTATTCCATGTGTGGCGAGGTGGCGATGGGAGTGAATGGGGGCAGACAGTGGTGAATTGTGTGCATGGGTATATATGTATGTGTCTGTGTATGTATATATATGTGTACATTGAGATGTATAGGTATGTATATTTGCGTGTGTGGACGTGTGTGTGTATACATTGTGCATGGGGGTGGGTTGGGCCATTTCTTTCATCTGTTTCCTTGCGCTACCTCGCAAACACGGGAGACAAGCGACAAAGCAAAATAAATAAATAAAATGTTTATATTTATTTATTTATATTTTATTTTGCTTTGTCGCAATATATATATATATATATATATATATATATATATATATATATATATATATATATATATTTATAATGAGGTAGCGCCAGGATAACAGACAAAAAAGGCCTCATTCGTTCACACAGTTTCAAGCTGTCATGTGTAATGCACCAAAATTACAGCTCCGCATCCACATCCAGGCCCCACAGACCTTTCCATGGTTTACCCCAGATGCCTCAAATGCCCTGGTTTAGTCCATTGACAGCATGTCAACCCTGGTATACCAAATCGTTCCAATTCACTCTATTCCTTGCATGTCTCTCACCTTCCTGTATGTTCAGGCCCCGATTGCTCAAAATCTTTTTCACTTCATCCCTCCACCTCCAGTTTGGTCTGCTTCCCCTTGTTCCCTCCACCTCCGAAACATATATCCTCTTTGTCAATCTTTCCTCACTCATTCTATCCCTATCTCCAAACCATTTCAACACACCCTCTTCTGCTCCCTCAGCCACACTCTTTATATTTCCACACATCTCTCTTACCCTTTCATTACTTACTCAGTCAAACCACCTCACACCACATATTGTCTTCAAACATTTCATGTCCAACACATTCACCCTCCTCCTTACAATCCATCTATAGCCCATGCCGTGGGACCACATAACATTGTTTGAACTACTATTCCTTCAAACACCCATTTTTGCTCTCCAAGATATGTATATAGAAATTTTTTTTTTTCATGCATATTTGCCATTTCCTGCAGTAGTAAGGTAGCGTTAAGAAACATAAGACTTGAGCCTTAGAGGGAATATCCTCACTTGGCCCCTTTCTCCATTCCTTCCCTTGGAAAAAATAAAAACGGGAGGGGAGGATTTCCTGGCCCCCCCACTCCCTCCCCTTTAAGTTGCCTTCTACGACATGCAGGGAATATGTGGGAGGTATTTTTTCTCCCTATCCCCAGGGTGAAATATTGAATAAAGAAAAATTAGAGGAAGTGAAATGTTTTAGATACCTGGGAGTGGACATAGCCAATGGACTCATTGAAGCAGAAGTGAGTTACAGGGTGGGGAAGTAGGCAAAGGTTGAAGGAGCACTGAAGAATGTGTGGAAAGAGAACTTTATCTGGAAGGGCAAAAATGGGTATGTTTGAAGGAACAGTAGTCCCAACAATATTATATGGATGTGAGGCATGAGGTATAGATAAGTTTGTGTGAAGGAGGAAGGATGTGTTGGAAATGAAAAGTGTGAGGACAATATGTGATGTGAGGTGGTTTGTTCAAGTAAGTAATGATAGGGTAAGAGAAATGTGTAGTAAACAGAGTGTGGTTGAAAGAGCAGAAGATGTGCTGAAATGGTTTGGACATATTGAAAGAATGAGTGAGGAAAGGCTGACAAAGAGAATATATGCCAGAAGTGGAGGGAACAAGGAGAAATGGGAGATCAAATTGGAGATGGAAGGATGGAGCAAAAAATGATTTTGAGTGATTAAGGTTTGAACACTGGAGGGTGAAAAGTGTGCACAGGATAGAGTGAATGGGAATGATGTTGGGTACTGGAGTCAATGTGCTGTCAATGGACTGAACCAGGGCATGTGAAGCATCCGGGGTAAACCATAGAAAGGTTTGTGAGGCCTAGTTGTGGATAGGAAGTTGCAGTTTCGATGCATTACACATGACAGCTAGATTCAATGTGAGCGGATGTGGCCATTCTTCATCTGTTCCAGGTGCTGCCTCGCTAACATGGGAAACAGTGATCAAGTATGAAAATAAAAAAATGTGAGTGTGTTCTTGAGGTAATGGGAGTAAGAATACTTCTCACATATTCCCTGCATGTTGTAGAAGGGAACTAAAATAGGAAGGGGCCAGTGTCTGGAAACCCTACCTTCCTTGTATTACCATATCTAAAAGCTGGAGGAGCCAACTGAGGAGTGCTCATCCTCCTCAAAGGGTCAGGCTTGTGTGTCTGAATATATGTGGATGAAAAGAGATATTGGTAGTATATCTGAGGAAAGGAACCTGGATGTTCCAGCTATGAGTGAAACTAAGCTTAAGTGTAAGATGAAAGTATGGTTTGGGATTGGCTGGAGTAAAGTCATGGGCTAGTACAAGGAGACTGAGAGATGAGTTGTAGGAATGTGTGAAAGAGTACAAGGAAGCAAGTCCCAGGCTGATGTGGGATTATTTATTAGTGCTTATGCACCTGGAAACAAGCAATAAGGAAGATGCAAGAGTTTTGGGAAGAGCTGAGTGAATGTGTATAACTGGGGACATGGCATAACTGGGGACATGGGATGTCAAGTGATGTGAATGAAAATGGTAAACAGCATGTGGAGTTTTGTGCGGAGAAAGGAGTGATGCCTGGGAATGTCTGGTTTAAAGAGGACATACATAATATTGGATTATATATACTACCTAGTAAGTGTATTATAGAAAAGCTCTTTGATGTAAAGGTGCTAAGAGAGGCAGCCAACGGAATGTTGAGGTTTTAGTAAGTTAAAGGGAAATTATTAGTGGGAAGATGAAGATGAAAGTGAGAAAGCTTGGAAATGAAGTCTTTATGAAGGGATACCAAGAAAGATTGAGTGCAGAATGGCAAAAGGTGAGATATAATGAAGTTAGAGACTGGGTAACTGTATTCAAGGAAATGTGCACAGTATGTGAAAGGTAGTGGGTAGACCTACTAAAAAAGGTGGTGAGTGGTGGGATAAAGTTAAAATTAAAGTGTACAGGTAATACTTACAGTCAAGGAGTATGTTGATTGAGGGATCTACAAATCTACAGAAGAAAAAACAGCAGCAGGAGCTGAAAAAGTGGGAAAATGAGAGATGGGGTGAGTAAATATCAGCAAACTTCAGGGAGAACAAAAATGTTATGCAAGGAGGTTAATAGTGTGAGAAAATCAATAGAACAATGAAGCATCAACGAAGGAGCAGATGGGGAAGTGGTAACAGGCAGATGAAATGAAGAGATGGAGTGATTATTTTGAAGGAATGTTGACTGTGCATTAGAACTGGGTGATGGATGTAAGGTGTTTTGGATGTGAGGTATGCAAGGTGAGAGAGTCATGAAAACTGGCTTGGTGAAGAGAGAGGAGGTGGTGAAAGCCTTGTGTAAGATGAAGTGTGGCAAAGCAGCTGGAGTGGATGAGGATTGCAGTTGAATTTCTTAAGAAAGGGAATAACTGTGTTGTTGATTCATTAGGATTTTCAGTGTTGGTAAGGATCACAGTGAGGTGCCTGAGAATTGGCAAAATACCTTTAGAGTGCATCTGTATAAAGGTAAGAGGATATTAGGTGAATGTTTGCATTACAGATGTAAAAGTCTTTTAGTGTACGTGGTATGTTATATGGAAGAGTGGTGATTTAGAGTAAAAAAGTGGTGGCATGTGCAGATTATCAGACTGAGGTGGAGCAGTGTGGTTTCAGGAATGGCAGAGGATGCGAGTGCTAGCTGAGTACTTTGAAAAATTTGTGTGAGAAATATGAGACCTAGAGGGATTTGAATTTAAGGATCTGAAGTAATATGCAACAAGGTTGATCTATGTCTATCTAAATTATTTATCTATCTATATCTCTATCAATAGGGTCTTTAAATATGCTTTATGGAATGTGTTTTAAATACATGATGGGAAGGGAAACCTATTTAAAAAAAAAAAAAAAAGTTTTACCATGTGAGGAAGGTATGTATACCAGCAGGAAGTGAAGAGGGTGGATGGTTCCAGGTGAAGAAGGCTCCATGGCAAAAGTATGTGATGTCACCATGGCTGCTAATTTGTTAATGGAGGCTGCTGGTGAGACAGGTATATGTGACGTTGTTGGGGAAAGGGCAGTCTGCAGTCTGTCAGGACTTGGGGGGTGTCAGCTAAGAAGTAAGTCAGTTACTGTTTGATGATATGATGCTGGTGGCACATTTAAGGAGAAACTACAGAAGTTGGTTTCTAAGTCTGGGAAAGTGTGTGGATGGTGAAAGATGAGAGCAAAAATTTATTAAAAACAAGAAATATGTTAATTGGGATGTGTTCCACTGTATTACTTTCCAAAAGTAGGAACTGAGGAAGGAACCATGCTAGGCTATTTTCCTCTAAGGCTCAGTCATCTATTCTGGATTCTGTTTTGCTCATGTGGGAAATTACTAACATGTATCAAAAAAAGAAGAAAATATGTGAAAGAGTATTATCAGACCATCTTCACTTGGTTACAATATGGGTAAAAAATTATCACTCAGCAAGACTGTATCATCATCAATAGATGAAAAATGAGTACAGCCTCACTGAGGAACTTCTTTCTCCAAAGGAACCCTTCACTTCCCTGCTTCTGAATAGAGTGTATTGTTAAAGCTGTAGGGGCCTCATTAAAGGGATCTTGAGGATATATAACTAATTATATATGAAACAGGAATATTTTCTTACATAAACTTGGATTTCATTTGCCCCTTTCATAAATTGTAAAGCAATTTTTTATACTGGTTAAAAAACATATTGTGTGATTCCAGAATATATAGCACTATGAACAATTTGGTGAGGCTGTGGGACTGACTGTTAGGGTTGTAATGATCCCTACGTTAAGGCAAAAAGTAGTCTGTAGTCACACTTCTTAAGCACTGTGCAAATGCCAAAGATATGGGAACTGTTCCTAGTTATCAGGAAATGCTATCTTTGTCTTCATAACAGTGATTTACACTATGTGGTATTAAATGCATAATTTTCAGAAAATATCTCATCTATAACCAAAATTATTTTGGTATTGATGGCATTCAAGACATACGCTATGCCTGAAATATGTGCTAAAGAATTTTGCATGTTGCTTTGAGTGGTAAATAAATGAAGCATACAAAACTTATTTTGTGTGATATGAATAGGGGCTGCCGTAGCATGTATATAAAAGCAAGAAAGCAGAAAAGGGGAGAGAGGAAAAGAGTAAAAAGTAGAAGCTATAAAAATTTTACTATAGTTTCATGATAGGTAAGTTTGAATGGAGAAAAACTGGAGGAAGTAAAGTGTTTTAGATATCTGGGAGTGGATCTGGCAGCGGATGGAACCATGGAAGCGGAAGTGAATCATAGGGTGGGGGAGGGGGCGAAAATCCTGGGAGCCGTGAAGAATGTGTGGAAGTTGAGAGCATTATCTCGGAAAGCAAGAATGGGTATGTTTGAAGGAATAGTGGTTCCAACAATGTTGTATGGTTGCGAGGCGTGGGCTATGGATAGAGTTGTGCGCAGGAGGGTGGATGTGCTGGAAATGAGATGTTTGAGGACAATGTGTGGTGTTAGGTGGTTTGATCGAGTAAGTAATGTAAGGGTAAGAGAGATGTGTGGAAATAAAAAGAGCGTGGTTGAGAGAGCAGAAGAGGGTGTTTTGAAATGGTTTGGGCACATGGAGAGAATGAGTGAGGAAAGATTGACCAAGAGGATATATGTGTCGGAGGTGGAGGGAACGAAGAGAAGTGGGAGACAATTTAAAATTGGAGGTGGAAAGATGGAGTGAAAAAGATTTTGTGTGATTGGGGCCTGAACATGCAGGAGGGTGAAAGGTGGGCAAGGAATAGAGTGAATTCGATCGATGTGGTATACTGGGGTTGACGTGCTGTCAGTGGATTGAATCAGGGCATGTGAAGCGTCTGGGGTAAACCATGGAAAGTTGTGTGGGGCCTGGATGTGGAAAGGGAGCTGTGGTTTCAGGCATTATTGCATGATAGCTAGAGACTGAGTGTGAACGAATGGGGCCTTTGTTGTCTTTTCCTAGTGCTACCTCGCACACATGAGGGGGGAGGGGGATGGTATTCCATGTGTGGCGAGGTGTCGATGGGAATGAATAAAGTCAGACAGTGTGAATTGTGTGCATGGGTATATATGTATGTGTCTGTGTGTGTATATATATGTGTGTACATTGAGATGTATAGGTATGTATATTTGCGTGTGTGGACGTGTATGTACATACATTGTGTATGGGGGTGAGTTGGGCAATTTCTTTCGTCTGTTTCCTTGCGCTACCTAGCAAACGCAGGAGACAGCGACAAAGCAAAATAAATAAATATAAATAAATATTTTTTTTTTTTTCTTTTTTTTTTTTTTTCATACTATTCGCCATTTCCCGCGATAGCGAGGTAGCGTTAAGAACAGAGGACTGGGCCTTTTTTTGGAATATCCTCACCTGGCCCCCTCTGTTCCTTCTTTTGGAAAATTAAAAAAAAAAATAAAGAGAGAGGGGAGGATTTCCAGCCCCCCGCTCCCTCCCCTTTTAGTCGCCTTCTACGACACGCAGGGAATACGTGGGATGTATTCTTAATCCCCTATCCCCAGGGATAAATAAATATATATATATATATATATATATATATATATATATATATATATATATATATATATATATATATATATATATATATATCCCTCTCAATTGCATTTTTTCCCTGCAAAAATCGTCCAAATGCCTCTCTCTTCTCTTTCACTAATACTCTTACTTCTTCATCCCACCACTCACTACCCTTTCTAATCAACCCACCTCCCACTCTTCTCATGCCACAAGCATCTTTTGCGCAATCCATCACTGATTCCCTAAATACATCCCATTCCTCCCCCACTCCCTTACTTCCATTGTTCTCACCTTTTTCCATTCTGTACTCAGTTTCTCCTGGTAGTTCCTCACACAGGTCTCCTTCTCAAGCTCACTTACTCTCACCACCCTCTTCACCCCAACATTCACTCTTCTTTTATATATAAAAGAAAGAGACAGGAGGTCAAGAGAAAGGTGCAAGAGGTGAAAAAAAGGGCAAATGAGAGATGGGGTGAGAGAGTATCATTAAATTTTAGGGATAATAAAAAGATGTTCTGGAAGGAGGTAAATAAAGTGCGTAAGACAAGGGAGCAAATGGGAACTTCAGTGAAGGGCGCAAATGGGGAGGTGATAACAAGTAGTGGTGATGTGAGAAGGAGATGGAGTGAGTATTTTGAAGGTTTGTTGAATGTGTTTGATGATAGAGTGGCAGATATAGGGTGTTTTGGTCGAGGTGGTGTGCAAAGTGAGAGGGTTAGGGAAAATGATTTGGTAAACAGAGAAGAGGTAGTGAAAGCTTTGCGGAAGATGAAAGCCGGCAAGGCAGCAGGTTTGGATGGTATTGCAGTGGAATTTATTAAAAAAGGGGGTGACTGTATTGTTGACTGGTTGGTAAGGTTATTTAATGTATGTATGACTCATGGTGAGGTGCCTGAGGATTGGCGGAATGCGTGCATAGTGCCATTGTACAAAGGCAAAGGGGATAAGAGTGAGTGCTCAAATTACAGAGGTATAAGTTTGTTGAGTATTCCTGGTAAATTATATGGGAGGGTATTGATTGAGAGGGTGAAGGCATGTACAGAGCATCAGATTGGGGAAGAGCAGTGTGGTTTCAGAAGTGGTAGAGGATGTGTGGATCAGGTGTTTGCTTTGAAGAATGTATGTGAGAAATACTTAGAAAAGCAAATGGATTTGTATGTAGCATTTATGGATCTGGAGAAGGCATATGATAGAGTTGATAGAGATGCTCTGTGGAAGGTATTAAGAATATATGGTGTGGGAGGAAAGTTGTTAGAAGCAGTGAAAATTTTTTATCGAGGATGTAAGGCATGTGTACGTGTAGGAAGAGAGGAAAGTGATTGGTTCTCAGTGAATGTAGGTTTGCGGCAGTTGTGTGTGATGTCTCCATGGTTGTTTAATCTGTTTATGGATGGGGTTGTTAGGGAGGTAAATGCAAGAGTTTTGGAAAGAGGGGCAAGTATGAAGTCTGTTGGGGATGAGAGAGCTTGGGAAGTGAGTCAGTTGTTGTTCGCTGATGACACAGCGCTGGTGGCTGATTCATGTGTGAAACTGCAGAAGCTGGTGACTGAGTTTGGTAAAGTGTGTGGAAGAAGAAAGTTAAGAGTAAATGTGAATAAGAGCAAGGTTATTAGGTACAGTAGGGTTCAGGGTCAAGTCAATTGGGAGGTGAGTTTGAATGGAGAAAAACTGGAGGAAGTGAAGTGTTTTAGATATCTGGGAGTGGATCTGGCAGCGGATGGAACCATGGAAGCGGAAGTGGATCATAGGGTGGGGGAGGGGGCGAAAATTCTGGGGGCCTTGAAGAATGTGTGGAAGTCGAGAACATTATCTCGGAAAGCAAAAATGGGTATGTTTGAAGGAATAGTGGTTCCAACAATTTTGTATGGTTGCGAGGCGTGGGCTATGGATAGAGTTGTGCGCAGGAGGATGGATGTGCTGGAAATGAGATGTTTGAGGACAATGTGTGGTGTTAGGTGGTTTGATCGAGTGAGTAACGTAAGGGTAAGAGAGATGTGTGGAAATAAAAAGAGCGTGGTTGAGAGAGCAGAAGAGGGTGTTTTGAAGTGGTTTGGGCACATGGAGAGGATGAGTGAGGAAAGATTGACCAAGAGGATATATGTGTCGGAGGTGGAGGGAACAAGGAGAAGAGGGAGACCAAATTGGAGGTGGAAAGATGGAGTGAAAAAGATTTTGTGTGATCGGGGCCTGAACATGCAGGAGGGTGAAAGGAGGGCAAGGAATAGAGTGAATTGGAGCGATGTGGTATACCAGGGCTGACGTGCTGTCAGTGGATTGAATCAAGGCATGTGAAGCGTCTGGGGTAAACCATAGAAAGCTGGGTAGGTATGTATATTTGCGTGTGTGGACGTATGTATATACATGTGTATGGGGGGGGTTGGGCCATTTCTTTCGTCTGTTTCCTTGCGCTACCTCGCAAACGCGGGAGACAGCGACAAAGTATAAAAAAAAAATATATATATATATATATATATATATATATATATATATTTTTTTTTTTTGTCGGTCTCCCGAGTTTGCGAGGTAGCGCAAGGAACAGACGAAATAAATGGCCCAACCCACCCCCATACACATGTATATACATACGTCCACACACGCAAATATACATACCTACACAGCTTTCCATGGTTTACCCCGGACGCTTCACATGCCTTGATTCAATCCACTGACAGCACGTCAACCCCGGTATACCACATCGCTCCAATTCACTCTATTCCTTGCCCTCCTTCAGGCCCCGATCACACAAAATCTTTTTCACTCCATCTTTCCACCTCCAATTTGGTCTCCCTCTTCTCCTCGTTCCCTCCACCTCCGACACATATATCCTCTTGGTCAATCTTTCCTCACTCATTCTCTCCATGTGACCAAACCATTTCAAAACACCCTCTTCTGCACTCTCAACCACGCTCTTTTTTTTTCCACACATCTCTCTTACCCTTACGTTACTTTCTCGATCAAACCACCTCACACCACACATTGTCCTCAAACATCTCAGTTTCAGCACATCCATCCTCCTGCGCACAACTCTATCCATAGTCCACGCCTCGCAACCATACAACATTGTTGGAACCACTATTCCTTCAAACATACCCATTTTTGCTTTCCGAGATAATGTTCTCGACTTCCACACATTCTTCAAGGCTCCCAGAATTTTTGCCCCCTCCCCCACCCTATGATCCACTTCCACTTCCATGTTTCCATCCGCTGCCAGATCCACTCCCAGATATCTAAAACACTTCACTTCCTCCAGTTTTTCTCCATTCAAACTCACCTCCCAATTGACTTGACCCTCAACCCTACTGTACCTGATAAACTTGCTCTTATTCACATTTACTCTTAACTTTCTTCTTTCACACACTTTACCAAACTCAGTCACCAGCTTCTGCAGTTTCTCACATGAATCAGCCACCAGCGCTGTATCATCAGCGAACAACAACTGACTCACTTCCCAAGCTCTATCATCCACAACAGACTTCATACTTGCCCCTCTTTCCAAAACTCTTGCATTCACCTCCCTAACAACCCCATCCATAAATAAATTAAACAACCATGGAGACATCACACACCCCTGCCGCAAACCTACATTCACTGAGAACCAATCACTTTCCTCTCTTCCTACACGTACACATGCCTTACATCCTCGATAAAAACTTTTCACTGCTTCTAACAACTTGCCTCCCACACCATATATTCTTAATACCTTCCACAGAGCATCTCTATCAACTCTATCATATGCCTTCTCCAGATCCATAAATGCTACATACAGATCCATTTGCTTTTCTAAGTATTTCTCACATACATTCTTCAAAGCAAACACCTGATCCACACATCCTCTACCACTTCTGAAACCACACTGCTCTTCCCCAATCTGATGCTCTGTACATGCCTTCACCCTCTCAATCAATACCCTCCCATATAATTTACCAGGAATACTCAACAAACTTATACCTCTGTAATTTGAGCACTCACTCTTATCCCCTTTGCCTTTGTACAATGGCACTATGCACGCATTCCGCCAATCCTCAGGCACCTCACCATGAGTCATACATACATTAAATAACCTCCCCAACCAGTCAACAATACAGTCACCCCCTTTTTTAATAAATTCCACTGCAATACCATCCAAACCTGCTGCCTTGCCGGCTTTCATCTTCCGCAAAGCTTTCACTACCTCTTCTCTGTTTACCAAATCATTTTCCCTAACCCTCTCACTTTGCACACCACCTCGACCAAAACACCCTATATCTGCCACTCTATCATCGAACACATTCAACAAACCTTCAAAATACTCACTCCATCTCCTTCTCACATCACCACTACTTGTTATCACCTCCCCATTTGCGCCCTTCACTGAAGTTCCCATTTGCTCCCTTGTCTTACGCACTTTATTTACCTCCTTCCAGAACATCTTTTTATTCTCCCTAAAATTTAATGATACTCTCTCACCCCAACTCTCATTTGCCCTCTTTTTCACCTCTTGCACCTTTCTCTTGACCTCCTGTCTCTTTCTTTTATACATCTCCCACTCAATTGCATTTTTTCCCTGCAAAAATCGTCCAAATGCCTCTCTCTTCTCTTTCACTAATAATCTTACTTCTTCATCCCACCACTCACTACCCTTTTTAATCAACCCACCTCCCACTCTTCTCATGCCACAAGCATCTTTTGTGCAATCCATCACTGATTCCCTAAATACATCCCATTCCTCCCCCTCTCCCCTTACTTCCATTGTTCTCACCTTTTTCCATTCTGTACTCAGTCTCTCCTGGTACTTCCTCACACAAGTCTCCTTCCCAAACTCACCTACTCTCACCACCCTCTTCACCCTGACATTCACTCTTTCTTTTCTGAAAACCCATACAAATCTTCACCTTAGCCTCCACAAGATAATGATCAGACATCCCTCCAGTTCCACCTCTCAGCACATTAACATCCAAAAGTCTCTCTTTCGCGCGCCTGTCAATTAACACGTAATCCAATAATGCTCTCTGGCCATCTCTCCTACTTACATACGTATACTTATGTATATCTCGCTTTTTAAACCAGGTATTCCCAATCACCAGTCCTTTTTCAGCACATAAATCTACAAGCTCTTCACCATTTCCATTTACAACACTGAACACCCCATGTATACCAATTATTCCCTCAGCTGCCACATTACTCACCTTTGCATTCAAATCACCCATCACTATAACCCGGTCCCGTGCATCAAAACCACTAACACACTCATTCAGCTGCTCCCAAAACACTTGCCTCTCATGATCTTTCTTCTCATGCCCAGGTGCATATGCACCAATAATCACCCATCTCTCTCCATCAACTTTCAGTTTTACCCATATTAATCGAGAATTTACTTTCTTACATTCTATCACATACTCCCACAACTCCTGTTTCAGGAGTACTGCTACTCCTTCCCTTGCTCTTGTCCTCTCACTAACCCCTGACTTTACTCCCAAGACATTCCCAAACCACTCTTCTCCTTTACCCTTGAGCTTCATTTCACTCAGAGCCAAAACACCCAGGTTCCTTTCCTCAAACATACTACCTATCTCTCCTTTTTTCACATCTTGGTTACATCCACACACATTTAGACACCCCAGTCTGAGCCTTCAAGGAGGATGAGCACTCCCCGCGTGACTCCTTCTTCTGTTTCCCATTTTAGAAAGTTAAAAATACAAGGAGGGGAGGATTTCTGGCCCCCCCGCTCCTGTCCCCTCTAGTCGCCTTGTACGACACGCGAGGAATGCGTGGGAAGTATTCTTTCACCCCTATCCCCAGGATAATATATATTTTTTTTTTCTTTTTGGCTTTCTTGCTGTCTCCCGCGTTTGCGAGGTAGCGCAAGGAAACAGACGAAAGAAATGACCCAACCCACCCCCATAAACATGTATATACATACACGTCCACACACGCAAATATACATACCTACACAGCTTTCCATGGTTTACCCCAGACGCTTCACATGCCCTGATTCAATCCACTGACAGCATGTCAACCCCAGTATACCACATCGCTCCAATTCACTCTATTCCTTGCCCTCCTTTCACCCTCCTGCATGTTCAGGCCCCGATCACACAAAATCTTTTTCACTCCATCTTTCCACCTCCAATTTGGTCTCCCTCTTCTCCTCGTTCCCTCCACCTCCGACACATATATCCTCTTGGTCAATCTTTCCTCACTCATTCTCTCCATGTGACCAAACCATTTCAAAACACCCTCTTCTGCTCTCTCAACCACGCTCTTTTTATTTCCACACATCTCTCTTACCCTTACGTTACTTACTCGATCAAACCACCTCACACCACACATTGTCCTCAAACATCTCATTTCCAGCACATCCATCCTCCTGCGCACAACTCTATCCATAGTCCACGCCTCGCAACCATACAACATTGTTGGAACCACTATTCCTTCAAACATACCCATTTTTGCTTTCCGAGATAATGCTCTCGACTTCCACACATTCTTCAAGGCTCCCAGGATCTTCGCCCCCTCCCCCACCCTATGATCCACTTCCGCTTCCATGGTTCCATCCGCTGCCAGATCCACTCCCAGATATCTAAAACACTTCACTTCCTCCAGTTTTTCTCCATTCAAACTCACCTCCCAATTGACTTGACCCTCAACCCTACTGTACCTAATAACCTTGCTCTTATTCACATTTACTCTTAACTTTCTTCTTTCACACACTTTACCAAACTCAGTCACCAGCTTCTGTAGTTTCTCACATGAATCAGCCACCAGCGCTGTATCATCAGCGAACAACAACTGACTCACTTCCCAAGCTCTCTCATCCCCAACAGACTTCATACTTGCCCCTCTTTCCAAAACTCTTGCATTCACCTCCCTAACAACATATATATATATATATATATATATATATATATATATATATATATATATATATATATATATATATATTTTTCATACTATTCGCCATTTCCCGCGATAGCGAGGTAGCGTTTAGAACAGAGGACTGGGCCTTTGAGGGAATACCCTCACCTGGCCCCCTTCTCTGTTCCTTCTTTTGGAAAAAAAAAAAAAAAAATATATATATATATATATATATATATATATATATATATATATATATATATATATATATATATATATATCCTTCCTTCTTTTGGAAAATTAAAAAAAAAAAAAAACGAGAGGGGAGGATTTCCAGCCCCCCGCTCCCTCCCCTTTTAGTCGCCTTCTACGACACGCAGGGAATACGTGGGAAGTATTCTTTCTCCCCTATCCCCAGGGATATATTGATATATATATATATATTCTAAATAAAACCCACTGTCTTGTTTGTATTCATATATATATATATGTACATATATATATATATTTTTTTTTTTTTTTATACTTTGTCGCTGTCTCCCGCGTTTGCGAGGTAGCGCAAGGAAACAGACGAAAGAAATGGCCCAACCCCCCCCCCATACACATGTATATACATACGTCCACACATGCAAATATACATACCTACACAGCTTTCCATGGTTTACCCCAGACGCTTCACATGCCTTGATTCAATCCACTGACAGCACGTCAGCCCCAGTATATCACATCGCTCCAATTCACTCTATTCCTTGCCCTCCTTTCACCCTCCTGCATGTTCAGGCCCCGATCACACAAAATCTTTTTCACTCCATCTTTCCACCTCCAATTTGGTCTCCCTCTTCTCCTCGTTCCCTCCACCTCCAACACATATATCCTCTTGGTCAATCTTTCCTCACTCATCCTCTCCATGTGCCCAAACCACTTCAAAACACCCTCTTCTGCTCTCTCAACCACGCTCTTTTTATTTCCACACATCTCTCTTACCCTTACGTTACTCACTCGATCAAACCACCTCACACCACACATTGTCCTCAAACATCTCAGTTTCAGCACATCCATCCTCCTGCGCACAACTCTATCCATAGCCCATGCCTCGCAACCATACAACATTGTTGGAACCACTATTCCTTCAAACATACCCATTTTTGCTTTCCGAGATAATGTTCTCGACTTCCACACATTCTTCAAGGCCCCCAGAATTTTCGCCCCCTCCCCCACCCTATGATCCACTTCCGCTTCCATGGTTCCATCTGCTGCCAGATCCACTCCCAGTTATCTAAAACACTTCACTTCCTCCAGTTTTTCTCCATTCAAACTCACCTCCCAATTGACTTGACCCTCAACCCTACTGTACCTAATAACCTTGCTGTTATTCACATTTACTCTTAACTTTCTTCTTCCACACACTTTACCAAACTCAGTCACCAGCTTCTGCAGTTTCTCACATGAATCAGCCACTAGCGCTGTGTCATCAGCGAACAACAACTGACTCACTTCCCAAGCTCTCTCATCCCCAACAGACTTCATACTTGCCCCTCTTTCCAAAACTCTTGCATTCACCTCCCTAACAACCCCATCCATAAACAAATTAAACAACCATGGAGACATCACACACCCCTGCCGCAAACCTACATTCACTGAGAACCAATCACTTTCCTCTCTTCCTACACGTACACATGCCTTACATCCTCGATAAAAACTTTTCACTGCTTCTAACAACTTGCCTCCCACACCATATATTCTTAATACCTTCCACAGAGCATCTCTATCAACTCTATCATATGCCTTCTCCAGATCCATAAATGCTACATACAAATCCATTTGCTTTTCTAAGTATTTCTCACATACATTCTTCAAAGCAAACACCTGATCCACACATCCTCTACCACTTCTGAAACCACACTGCTCTTCCCCAATCTGATGCTCTGTACATGCCTTCACCCTCTCAATCAATACCCTCCCATATAATTTACCAGGAATACTCAACAAACTTATACCTCTGTAATTTGAGCACTCACTCTTATCCCCTTTGCCTTTGTACAATGGCACTATGCAAGCATTCCGCCAATCCTCAGGCACCTCACCATGAGTCATACATACATTAAATAACCTTACCAACCAGTCAACAATACAGTCACCCCCTTTTTTAATAAATTCCACTGCAATACCATCCAAACCTGCTGCCTTGCCGGCTTTCATCTTCCGCAAAGCTTTTACTACCTCTTCTCTGTTTACCAAATCATTTTCCCTAACCCTCTCACTTTGCACACCACCTCGAGCCAAACACCCTATATCTGCCACTCTGTCATCAGACACATTCAACAAACCTTCAAAATACTCATTCCATCTCCTTCTCACATCACCACTACTTGTTATCACCTCCCCATTTACGCCCTTTACTGAAGTTCCCATTTGCTCCCTTGTCTTACGCACCCTATTTACCTCCTTCCAGAACATCTTTTTATTCTCCCTAAAATTTACTGATAGTCTCTCACCCCAACTCTCATTTGCCCTTTTTTTCACCTCTTGCACCTTTCTCTTGACCTCCTGTCTCTTTCTTTTATACTTCTCCCACTCAATTGCATTTTTTCCCTGCAAAAATCGTCCAAATGCCTCTCTCTTCTCTTTCACTAATACTCTTACTTCTTCATCCCACCACTCACTATATATATATATATTGATATATATATATATATTCTAAATAAAACCCACTGTCTTGTTTGTATTCATATATATATATATGTACATATATATATATATTTTTTTTTTTTATACTTTGTCGCTGTCTCCCGCGTTTGCGAGGTAGCGCAAGGAAACAGACGAAAGAAATGGCCCAACCCCCCCCCCCATACACATGTATATACATACGTCCACACATGCAAATATACATACCTACACAGCTTTCCATGGTTTACCCCAGACGCTTCACATGCCTTGATTCAATCCACTGACAGCACGTCAGCCCCAGTATACCACATCGCTCCAATTCACTCTATTCCTTGCCCTCCTTTCACCCTCCTGCATGTTCAGGCCCCGATCACACAAAATCTTTTTCACTCCATCTTTCCACCTCCAATTTGGTCTCCCTCTTCTCCTCGTTCCCTCCACCTCCAACACATATATCCTCTTGGTCAATCTTTCCTCACTCATCCTCTCCATGTGCCCAAACCACTTCAAAACACCCTCTTCTGCTCTCTCAACCACGCTCTTTTTATTTCCACACATCTCTCTTACCCTTACGTTACTCACTCGATCAAACCACCTCACACCACACATTGTCCTCAAACATCTCATTTCCTGCACATCCATCCTCCTGCGCACAACTCTATCCATAGCCCATGCCTCGCAACCATACAACATTGTTGGAACCACTATTCCTTCAAACATACCCATTTTTGCTTTCCGAGATAATGTTCTCGACTTCCACACATTCTTCAAGGCCCCCAGAATTTTCACCCCCTCCCCCACCCTATGATCCACTTCCGCTTCCATGGTTCCATCTGCTGCCAGATCCACTCCCAGATATCTAAAACACTTCACTTCCTCCAGTTTTTCTCCATTCAAACTCACCTCCCAATTGACTTGACCCTCAACCCTACTGTACCTAATAACCTTGCTGTTATTCACATTTACTCTTAACTTTCTTCTTCCACACACTTTACCAAACTCAGTCACCAGCTTCTGCAGTTTCTCACATGAATCACCCACTAGCGCTGTGTCATCAGCGAACAACAACTGACTCACTTCCCAAGCTCTCTCATCCCCAACAGACTTCATACTTGCCCCTCTTTCCAAAACTCTTGCATTCACCTCCCTAACAACCCCATCCATAAACAAATTAAACAACCATGGAGACATCACACACCCCTGCCGCAAACCTACATTCACTGAGAACCAATCACTTTCCTCCCTTCCTACACGTACACATGCCTTACATCCTCGATAAAAACTTTTCACTGCTTCTAACAACTTTCCTCCCACACCATATATTCTTAATACCTTCCACAGAGCATCTCTATCAACTCTATCATATGCCTTCTCCAGATCCATAAATGCTACATACAAATCCATTTGCTTTTTAAGTTTTTTTCACCCTAAATTCTTCAAAGCAAACACTGATTTCCCAAAAATCCTCACACTTTTGAAACCACCCCTTTCTCTTCCCCAATCTTTATATTTATATAATATTTTTATATTATATATTTTATATATTTTTATATATATAATATTATATATAAAAGAATACACAGTTTTTGCATCCAATTTACAGAATTACATTTCTTGGGGCGAGCAAATGGTGCACATTTCCATTCTTTGCTGCTCTGAACATAAAAATGAGCAAATATTGGAACCAGGGAAAAGTGTTTTAAATGACCATGACCTGGGAAAACAAATTTAAAAGGTGAGGTTACACCAACAATAAAAAAGCGCCCGTTTAGGACCTCTCTGGGCACCCATGGTTCACCTCAGTTGACCACCTCATACCAGTTTTCTTTCCTCACTTGGCTGGTACCAAGTGGAAAATGCACAAAACAACTTCACTTTTTGAATACTCTAAAAGGGAATTTTGGGCAGGGATGCAACACTGAGTAAAAGTGCATGGGGGAAAAGTTTAGATTTCAGTTTAACTATTGAGTTTTACAAAAGACAAAGGGATGTGGAGGGCCAGATAAAAAGGGTTTTAAATGTTCTCGCATTGATTTTTTGAGAATCACCTATAAAAATGGGAGGTTAATGGGAAGGTTTTAGCTTTCCACTGCTGGTTTAGGTTTCCCCCGGGGTTTCCCCGTTTAGTACTTCTGGGGAGAAATTAGGGTTATTTAAGGGGGGAAATTTCCGTCTTTTGGCTCCTTTTTCCTGTTTATACTTCTTTCTTTGACTATATCCACACTGCACCCCAAATTTTTGTATTTTCAAATAAATTGGTTTACAGTCATCATTTTTTCTCTTCTCACTACTCCTTGCCTCCTTGTTATGAGATGCATTCACCCTTTTTTTTTTCATTTTGAGATTTTTTTCTTTCTGCCCCAACTAAAAATATTATTTTTATGTATGGCCAACCCGTAGGGGACATTTTAAATGTTTGTACTATAAAAAAAAAAAAAGGAGAGAAGAGTGGACACCTGATCTGTTTTACTACTAAATCAGTATAGAAAAACAAAAATTGTACCAGATGATGTGCATGTTTTAAAGCAGGGGTTTTCATCTTCTACTTTTTTCCCGAAGGCACCTAAATTATTTACTTATTTTGCAGCACCCCTATCCCATATTCATCTTCAGTTGCCCAAAACCATTTTCCCACTTTTTTAATCCTTAAACTTTATCTTTTAAAATTAGTTACTGTAGGGGTTTTTTTTCTGTAGCTTTGGGGTATAGGCCATTAATCATCTGGTTTTGATGAAAGATAATGTCAAATTTTCTTTAAGTAACAAAAAAAATTTTTGTTCTGATTGAAACTTTTGCAACACCACTAAAAAGGGGATGTCTTCACATATGGCAAGAAAACACTGTTCAAGATTATCCAAAAATTTTACACTATTTAAGACGCT